>NC_143044.1:62352500-62507500 GCF_057628025.1 Oncorhynchus mykiss | reverse complement strand
TAAATAGCAGGGTTAGGGTAAATAGTAGGGTTAGGGTAAATAGTAGGGTCAGGGTAAATAGTAGGGTTAGGGTAAATAGTAGGGTTAGGGTAAATAGTAGGGTTAGGGTAAATAGTAGGGTTAGGGTAAATAGTAGGGTTAGGGTAAATAGTAGGGTTAGGGTAAATAGTAGGGTTAGGGTAAATAGTAGGGTTAGGGTAAATAGTAGCGTTAGGGTAAATAGTAGGGTCAGGGTAAATAGTAGGGTTAGGGTAAATAGTAGGGTTAGGGTAAATAGTAGGGTTAGGGTAAATAGTAGGGTTAGGGTAAATAGTAGGGTTAGGGTAAATAGTAGGGTTAGGGTTAGGGTAAATAGTAGGGTTAGGGTAAATAGTAGGGTTAGGGTAAATAGTAGGGTTAGGGTAAATAGTAGGGTTAGGGTAAATAGTAGGGTTAGGGTAAATAGTAGGGTTAGGGTAAATAGTAGGGTTAGGGTTAGGGTTAGGGTAAATAGTAGGGTTAGGGTAAATAGTAGGGTTAGGGTAAATAGTAGGGTTAGGGTAAATAGTAGGGTTAGGGTAAATAGTAGGGTTAGGGTAAATAGTAGGGTTAGGGTAAATAGTAGGATCAGGGTAAATAGTAGGGTCAGGGTAAATAGTAGGGTTAGGGTTAGGGTTAGGGTAAATATTAGGGTTAGGGTAAATAGTAGGGTTAGGGTAAATAGTAGGGTTAAGGTAAATAGTAGGGTTAGGGTTAGGGTTAGGGTAAATAGTAGGGTTAGGGTAAATAGTAGGGTCAGGGTAAATAGTAGGGTTAGGGTAAATAGTAGGGTTAGGGTAAATAGTAGGGTTAGGGTAAATAGTAGGGTTAGGGTAAATAGTAGGGTTAGGGTAAATAGTAGGGTTAGGGTTAGGGTAAATAGTAGGGTTAGGGTTAGGGTAAATGGTAGGGTTAGGGTAAATAGTAGGGTTAGGGTTAGGGTAAATAGTAGGGTTAGGGTAAATAGTAGGGTTAGGGTTAGGGTAAATAGTAGGGTTAGGGTTAGGGTTAGGGTAAATAGTAGGGTTAGGGTAAATAGTAGGGTTAGGGTAAATAGTAGGGTTAGGGTAAATAGTAGGGTTAGGGTAAATAGTAGGGTTAGGGTAAATAGTAGGGTCAGGGTAAATAGTAGGGTTAGGGTAAATAGTAGGGTTAGGGTAAATAGTAGGGTTAGGGTAAATAGTAGGGTTAGGGTAAATAGTAGGGTTAGGGTAAATAGTAGGGTTAGGGTAAATAGTAGGGTCAGGGTAAATAGTAGGGTTAGGGTAAATAGTAGGGTTAGGGTAAATAGTAGGGTCAGGGTAAATAGTAGGGTTAGGGTAAATAGCAGGGTTAGGGTAAATAGTAGGGTTAGGGTAAATAGTAGGGTCAGGGTAAATAGTAGGGTTAGGGTAAATAGTAGGGTCAGGGTAAATAGTAGGGTTAGGGTAAATAGTAGGGTTAGGGTAAATAGTAGGGTTAGGGTAAATAGTAGGGTTAGGGTTAGGGTAAATAGTAGGGTTAGGGTTAGGGTAAATAGTAGGGTTAGGGTAAATAGTAGGGTTAGGGTAAATAGTAGGGTCAGGGTAAATAGTAGGGTTAGGGTTAGGGTAAATAGTAGGGTTAGGGTTAGGGTAAATAGTAGGGTTAGGGTTAGGGTAAATAGTAGGGTTAGGGTTAGGGTAAATAGTAGGGTTAGGGTAAATAGTAGGGTTAGGGTAAATAGTAGGGTTAGGGTTAGGGTAAATAGTAGGGTTAGGGTAAATAGTAGGGTTAGGGTAAATAGTAGGGTTAGGGTAAATAGTAGGGTTAGGGTAAATAGTAGGGTCAGGGTAAATAGTAGGGTTAGGGTAAATAGTAGGGTTAGGGTAAATAGTAGGGTTAGGGTAAATAGTAGGGTTAGGGTAAATAGTAGGGTTAGGGTAAATAGTAGGGTTAGGGTAAATAGTAGGGTTAGGGTTATGGTAAATAGTAGGGTTAGGGTAAATAGTAGGGTTAGGGTAAATAGTAGGGTTAGGGTAAATAGTAGGGTTAGGGTAAATAGTAGGGTTAGGGTAAATAGTAGGGTTAGGGTAAATAGTAGGGTTAGGGTAAATAGTAGGGTTAGGGTAAATAGTAGGGGTCAAAATGAATGTCACCCCTGTTTTCAATACCTTACGAGGACGACGGCACTGAGCCTTATGTTGTCGAACACATTGGACCATTCCTCCATACAGAAACACATTGGGAGGGGTATTAGACCATTCCTCCATACAGAAACACATTGGGAGGGGTATTAGACCATTCCTCCATACAGAAACACATTGGGAGGGGTATTAGACCATTCCTCCATACAGAAACACATTGGGAGGGGTATTAGACCATTCTTCCATACAGAAACACATTGGGAGGGGTATTAGACCATTCCTCCATACAGAAACACATTGGGAGGGGTATTAGACCATTCCTCCATACAGAAACACATTGGGAGGGGTATTAGACCATTCCTCCATACAGAAACACATTGGGAGGGGTATTAGACCATTCCTCCATACAGAAACACATTGGGAGGGGTATTAGACCATTCCTCCCTACAGAAACACATTGGGAGGGGTATTAGACCATTCCTCCATACAGAAACACATTGGGAGGGGTATTAGACCATTCCTCCATACAGAAACACATTGGGAGGGGTATTAGAACATTCCTCCATACAGAAACACATTGGGAGGGGTATTAGACCATTCCTCCATACAGAAACACATTGGGAGGGTTATTAGACCATTCCTCCATACAGAAACACATTGGGAGGGGTATTAGACCATTCCTCCATACAGAAACACATTGGGAGGGGTATTAGACCATTCCTCCATACAGAAACACATTGGGAGGGGTATTAGACCATTCCTCCATACAGAAACACATTGGGAGGGGTATTAGACCATTCCTCCATACAGAAACACATTGGGAGGGGTATTAGACCATTCCTCTATACAGAAACACATTGGGAGGGGTATTAGACCATTCCTCCATACAGAAACACATTGGGAGGGGTATTAGACCATTCCTCCATACAGAAACACATTGGGAGGGGTATTAGACCATTCTTCCATACAGAAACACATTGCATTTATATCTGTAACTAATGTCAACACCTGGATAATTAGCCTGTTTTAATGCTAACCTCCTTAATGGTAACGGTGAGAGGTTAGCCTGTTTTAATGCTAACCTTCTTAATGGTGACGGTGAGACCTTAGCCTGTCTTGTGAGTATTATTATTCACAATTTCATTCAGGACTATCCGTAACCATGGTAGCATCCACATTAATGTAGAAGTGTTCAGAAACACATTCTAATCTCATTTAGAATCAAAGTGACTCCAAAATGACACGATACATTAGCATTCATTTATATTGGGCACCACACCATCTGAACCAACCAAAACAAACTGCAGATGCATCCAAGTGAATTTGATCAAATACTATTGGTTCCCTAAAATGTGGGACGATAAACAGCTGTCTCTGATTGGGAACCATATCAGGCCACCAATACACACACAAATCACCTAGACCTACGAAAAACCCCTAGACATACAAAACCCACTAGACCTACGAAAAACCCCTAGACATACAAAACCCCCTAGACAATACAAAAACTAGCGTACCCACCCTAGTCACACCCTGACCTAACCAAAATATCAAGAAAACAGAGATATCTCAGGTCAGGGCGTGACACATACCCTCAGAGTGTTGGAGTACAGAGCCGAAACAACAACCTACAGTAATATATTGTATCTTTAAACACTGTATGTATCTACAGTAATATATTGTATATTTAGACACTGTATGTATCCACAGTAATATATTGTATCTTTAGACACTGTACATATCTACAGTAATATATTGTGTATGTATCTACAGTAATATATTGTATCTTTAGACACTGTATGTATCTACAGTAATATATTGTGAATTAGTTACAGTAACATATTGTATCTTTAGACACTGTATGTATCTACAGTAATTTATTGTGAATTAGTTACTGTAACATATTGTATCTTTAGACACTGTATGTATCTACAGTAATATATTGTGAATGTACCTACAGTAACATATTGTATCTTTAGACAGTGGTTTGTAGAATACTAAGTAAGCCCAGACACAGTGATACAGCCCAGACACAGTGATAAAGCCCAGACACAGTGATAAAGCCCAGACACAGTGATAAAGCCCAGACACAGTGATAAAGCCCAGACACAGTGATAAAGCCCAGACACAGTGATACAGCCCAGACACAGTGATAAAGCCCAGACACAGTGATAAAGCCCAGACACAGTGATAAAGCCCAGACACAGTGATACAGCACAGACACAGTGATAAAGCCCAGAGCAGACACAGTGATAAAGCCCAGACACAGTGATAAAGCCCAGACACAGTGATAAAGCCCAGAGCAGACACCAGTACCTGTTTGCCGTTGTGCGTGACAGAAGACAGAATGGTGCGGAGGGTCTTGAAGCCCATGGCGATGTCCAGGAGATGAGCAGCGAAGAAGAAGTTGTTGTAGTGACCCAGGATGGACATGGTCATATACCAAGCCAGGTACAGGAATGACTGCAGGGGTCAGGTAGAAGAAGAAGAAGAAGAAGAAGAAGAAGAAGAAGAAGACGAAGAAGAAGAAGACAAAGAAGAAGAAGAAGACAAAGAAGAAGAAGAAGAAGAAGACAAAGAAGAAGAAGAAGACAAAGAAGAAGAAGAAGACAAAGAAGAAGAAGAAGAAGACGAAGAAGAAGACAAAGAAGAAGAAGAAGACAAAGAAGAAGAAGAAGAAGAAGACAAAGAAGAAGAAGAAGACAAAGAAGAAGAAGACAAAGAAGACAAAGAAGAAGAAGACGAAGAAGAAGAAGAAGACAAAGAAGACGAAGAAGAAGATGAAGAAGAAGACAAAGAAGACGAAGAAGAAGAAGACGAAGAAGAAGAAGAAGACAAAGAAGACGAAGAAGAAGACGAAGAAAAAGAAGAAGACAAAGAAGACGAAGAAGAAGAAGATGAAGAAGAAGAAGAAGACAAAGAAGACGAAGAAGAAGAAGAAGAAGACGAAGAAGAAGAAGAAGACAAAGAAGAAGAAGAAGAAGAAGACAAAGAAGAAGAAGAAGAAGAAGAAGAAGAAGAAGACGAAGAAGAAGACAAAGAGGAAGAAGATGAAGAAGAAGATGAAGAGTTAGAAATAATGTCTGCTAAATGGCATATAAAATGTATTATTGTATATTAAATAAAAAGTTGAAGTTACTTAGCAGGATGAAATAAGTCTTTATTTACATTGTCTGTGAAGACGACTCCTAGTTTCCAGATCTGGTACTTGACATCAACAGAGTTTAATCTGTAACAGACCAGGGGAGACAAGAGAGAACACAACATCAACACAATTCATGTTGGGGTGTATTTGTCATCGATCAGGCCTCCTGCTGCCACCATCCTGTACAGTGATTGGTCATGTTGCCACCATCCTGTACAGTGATTGGTCATGTTGCCACCATCCTGTACAGTGATTGGTCATGTTGCCACCATCCTGTACAGTGATTGGTCATGTTGCCACCAATCCTGTACAGTGATTGGTCATGTTGCCACCATCCTGTACAGTGATTGGTCATTTTGCCACCAATCCTGTACAGTGATTGGTCATTTTGCCACCATCCTGTACAGTGATTGGTCATGTTGCCACCATCCTGTACAGTGATTGGTCATTTTGCCACCATCCTGTACAGTGATTGGTCATGCTGACCCAATCCTGTAGAGTGATTGGTCATGTTGCCACCAGCCTGTACAGTGATTGGTCATGTTGCTACCATCCTGTACAGTGATTGGTCATGCTGCTGGTAATGCTGCCACCATCCTGTACAGTGATTGGTCATGTTGCCACCATCCTGTACAGTGATTGGTCATGTTGCCACCATCCTGTACAGTGATTGGTCATGTTGCCACCATCCTGTACAGTGATTGGTCATTACAACCATCTTCCAACTGAAACAGTGAAAACATTAGGAGAACAGCTTTCAAAACACCCCTCACTATATTGGCTTCAGAGGAAGCTTCCTCCATATGAACAACAGAGAGAGAGCAAGATGCACATTTAGAAAGTGGAACTAGATGTTTCGTTCTCTCTAACGTAGAGTACGCTCCCCCATCTATGAGCTTTAATGATCTAAGTTCAATGCGTGGGCTTTGAAGGGTCCAACAGGCACAGTCAGGGACATCCAGAACAAATTGTATTGGGTCACATACACATATTTAGCAGATGTTATTGCTGGTGTAGTAAAATCCCTTCACCCTCCATCCCTCCCCCTCCCCTGTCATTTCTCCCCCACCACCACCAGCCCCCTACCTGACTCTGTCTCCCCACTCCCAGCCCCCTACCTGACTCTGTCTCCCCACCATCAGCCCCCTACCTGACCCTGTCTCCCCATCACCACCAGCCCCCTACCTGACTCTGTCTCCCCACCATCAGCCCCCTACCTGACTCTGTCTCCCCACCACCCCCAGCCCCCTACCTGACTCTGTCTCCCCACTCCCAGCCCCCTACCTGACTCTGTCTCCCCACCACCAGCCCCCTACCTGACTGTCTCCCCACTCCCAGCCCCCTACCTGACTCTGTCTCCCCATCACCACCAGCCCCCTACCTGACTCTGTCTCCCCACCCCCAGACTCACACTGCGGCTAACGAGCTCTCCCCACCCCCAGACTCACACTGCGGCTAACGAGCTCTCACAACCCCCAGACTCACACTGCGGCTAACGAGCTGTCCCCACCCCCAGACTCACACTGCGGCTAACGAGCTCTCCCCACCCCCAGACTCACACACCGGCTAACGAGCTCTCCCCACCCCCAGACTCACACTGCGGCTAACGAGCTGTCCCCACCCCCAGACTCACACTGCGGCTAACGAGCTCTCCCCACCCCAGACTCACACTGCGTCTAACGAGCTCTCCCCACCCCCAGACTCACACTGCGGCTAACGAGCTCTCCCCACCCCCAGACTCACACTGCGGCTAACGAGCTCTCCCCACCCCCAGACTCACACTGCGGCTAACGAGCTCTCCCCACCCCCAGACTCTCACTGCGGCTAACGAGCTCTCCCCACCCCCAGACTCACACTGCGGCTACCCCCAGACTCTCACTGCGGCTAACGAGCTCTCCCCACCCCAGACTCACACTGCGTCTAACGAGCTCTCCCCACCCCCAGACTCACACTGCGGCTAACGAGCTCTCCCCACCCCCAGACTCACACTGCGGCTAACGAGCTCTCCCCCCCAGACTCTCACTGCGGCTAACGAGCTCTCCCCACCCCCAGACTCACACTGCGGCTACCCCCAGACTCTCACTGCGGCTAACGAGCTCTCCCCACCCCCAGACTCACACTGCGGCTAACGAGCTCTCCCCACCCCCAGACTCACACTGCGGCTAACGAGCTCTCCCCACCCCCAGACTCACACTGCGGCTAACGAGCTCTCCCCACCCCCAGACTCACACTGCGGCTAACGAGCTGTCCCCACCCCCAGACTCACACTGCGGCTAACGAGCTCTCCCCACCCCCAGACTCACACTGCGGCTAACGAGCTGTCCCCACCCCCAGACTCACACTGCGGCTAACGAGCTGTCCCCACCCCCAGACTCACACTGCGGCTAACGAGCTGTCTTTCTTGGGTTTCTTCTTCTCGTGGGCGTCACTGAAGTCCAGAGCAGCCTTGTCCATACCCAGCAGCTCACTGATGCGGTCATGGCCGTAGAACTCTCCATACTTATCCATCACCTGCAGGGGAACCACACAGCTTTACTCCACTGTTCTGTTATAGTCTAAACAGCTTCTAAACAGCTTCTAAACAGGCTCTAAATATGTTGTAAACAGGTTCTAAACAGGTTCTAAATGTGTTGTAAACTGTTTCTAAATAGGTTCTAAACTTGTTCTAAAAAGGTTCTAAACTGGTTCTAAATAAGTTGTAAGCAGGTTCTAAACTGGTTCTAAATATGTTGTAAACTGGTTCTAAATTGGATCTAAACTGGTTCTCAATATGTTGTAAACTGGTTCTAAATTGGTTCTAAACTGGTCTAAATTGGTTCTAAACAGGTTCTAAATTGTAAATTGGTTCTAAATACGTTGTAAACGGGTTCTAAACAGGTTCTAAACAGGTTCTAAACAGGTTCTAAATATGTTGTAAACTGGTTCTAAACAGGTTCTAAAGTGGTTCTAAACAGGTTATACACTGGTTCTAAATATGTTTTAAACTGGTTCTAAACAGGTCACTGATGTGAAGATAAATGAATATATATCACTTCTGTGAATATGAATTCAGACCTACCTTCCTCTTCACAAACTTATCCCAGTAGTTGTTAGGAAACGATCTGAAAATCAAAACCAAAGTATATTACATTACTAAACAATAACGATTATCCACATGTTCAGTCGATACAGAGTATATTACATTACTAATCCACATGGTCAGTCTATACAGAGTACATTACATTACATTACTAATCCACATGGTCAGTCTATACAGAGTACATTACATTACTAATCCACATGGTCAGTCTATACAGAGTACATTACATTACTAATCCACATCCTCCAAACAATAACGATTATCTACATGGTCAGTCTATACAGAGTACATTACATTACATTACTAATCCACATGGTCAGTCTATACAGAGTATATTACATTACTAATCCACATGCTCAGTCTATACAGAGTACATGACATTACTAATCCACATCCTCCAAACAATAACGATTATCTACATGGTCAGTCTATACAGAGTACATTACATTACATTACTAATCCACATGGTCAGTCTATACAGAGTATATTACATTACTAATCCACATGGTCAGTCTATACAGAGTACATTACATTACATTACTAATCCACATGCTCAGTCTATACAGAGTACATGACATTACTAATCCACATCCTCCAAACAATAACGATTATCTACATGGTCAGTCTATACAGAGTACATTACATTACATTACTAATCCACATGGTCAGTCTATACAGAGTACATTACATGACATTACTAATCCACATCCTCCAAACAATAACGATTATCTACATGGTCAGTCTATACAGAGTATATTACATTACTAATCCACATGCTCAGTCTATACAGAGTACATTACATTACTAATCCACATGCTCAGTCTATACAGAGTACATTACATTACATTACTAATCCACATGCTCAGTCTATACAGAGTACATGACATTACTAATCCACATCCTCCAAACAATAACGATTATCCACATGGTCAGTCTATACAGAGTACATTACATTACATTACTAATCCACATGGTCAGTCTATACAGAGTATATTACATTACTAATCCACATGCTCAGTCTATACAGAGTACATGACATTACTAATCCACATGGTCAGTCTATACAGAGTACATTACATTACATTACTAATCCACATGCTCAGTCTATACAGAGTACATGACATTACTAATCCACATGCTCAGTCTATACAGAGTACATTACATTACTAATCCACATCCTCCAAACAATAACGATTATCCACATGGTCAGTCTATACAGAGTACATTACATTACATTACTAATCCACATGGTCAGTCTATACAGAGTATATTACATTACTAATCCACATGCTCAGTCTATACAGAGTACATTACATTACATTACTAATCCACATGCTCAGTCTATACAGAGTACATTACATTACTAATCCACATGGTCAGTCTATACAGAGTACATTACATTACTAATCCACATGCACAGTCTATACAGAGTATATTACATTACATTACTAATCCACATGGTCAGTCTATACAGAGTATATTACATTACTAATCCACAAGCTCAGTCTATACAGAGTACATTACATTACTAATCCACATGCTCAGTCTATACAGAGTACATTACATTACTAATCCACATGGTCAGTCTATACAGAGTACATTATCCACATGCTCAGTCTATACAGAGTACATTACATTACTAATCCACATGGTCAGTCTATACAGAGTACATTACATTACTAATCCACATGCTCAGTCTATACAGAGTACATTACATTACTAATCCACATGGTCAGTCTATACAGAGTACATTATCCACATGCTCAGTCTATACAGAGTACATGACATTACTAATCCACATGGTCAGTCTATACAGAGTACATTACATTACTAATCCACATGGTCAGTCTATACAGAGTACATTACATTACTAATCCACATGGTCAGTCTATACAGAGTACATTACATTACTAATCCACATGGTCAGTCTATACAGAGTACATTCCATTACATTACTAATCCACATGGTCAGTCGATACAGAGTACATTACATTACTAATCCACATGGTCAGTCTATACAGAGTACATTACATTACTAATCCACATGGTCAGTCGATACAGAGCACATTATCCACCGATGGAATGGATTAACGAAAATGGTTTGCCATATTCATTAATTTCTCTATATCATTAATATGCGATCCATAGGGTTGCAGAGTCAAAGCACCTCCACTGCGAGACGAGCGTGATCGTTAGGTTTGACATTTAAACATTTAGAGGACAATTAGCCCAGCCTGTGGCCTCTGTGGACCCGGACCACAGAGGCCACAGGCTGGGTCCCAAACGGCACACCTATACCCTACACAGAGCAGAGCTGGTCTACAGTAGTGCACTAGGTAGGGTATCTGGTGCCATTAGGGAGGATGTGATAATGAACGAAGCCGTAGCTGAGCAGTGACAGTGGACGTACCCAGTGTTAATCACCAGTCTGTCCCACTGGCCTTTAATGTCATCCTCCGACGGCTGCTCTGTGATGTAGAGACCATCAAACTCCAGCCTCCTCGCCACCTCCTTCTCACGCTTGAAAATCACCAACGGGACCTGGTGGGGAAACAGGCATGGAGGAAGGATTGATCAGAGAGGTGGAGAACTCCACCTTGAGGCAGTAGTAGCCCACCTTGAGGCAGTAGTAACCTACATTGAGGCAGTAGGAGCCTACCTTGAGGCAGCAGTAACATCAGTATCCTACCTTGAAGCAGTAGTAACAGCAGTATCCTACCTTGAGGCAGTAGTAACCTACCTTGAGGCAGTAGTAACATCAGTATCCTACCTTGAGGCAGTAGGAGCTTACCTTGAGGCAGTAGTAACATCAGTATTCTACCTTGAGGCAGTAGGAGCCTACCTTGAGGCAGTAGTAACATCAGTATTCTACCTTGAGGCAGTAGGAGCCTACCTTGAGGCAGTAGGAGCCTACCTTGAGGCAGTAGTAACCTACCTTGAGCCAGTAGTAACCTACCTTGAGGCAGTAGTAACATCAGTATCCTACCTTGAGGCAGTAGGATCTTACCTTGAGGCAGTAGTAACATCAGTATTCTACCTTGAGGCAGTAGGAGCCTACCTTGAGGCAGTAGGAGCCTACCTTGAGGCAGTAGTAACCTACCTTGAGCCAGTAGTAACCTACCTTGAGGCAGTAGTAACAGAAGTATCCTACCTTGCGCCAGTAGTAACAGCAGCATCCTACCTTAACGCAGTAGTAACAGTAGTATCCTATCTTAAGTCAGTAGTAGCAGCAGTATCCTACCTTAAGGCAGTAGTTACCTACCTTAAGGCAGTAGTAACAACAGCATCCGACCTTAAGACAGATGTAACAGCAGTATTCTACCTTGAGGCAGTAGTATCCTATGATGCAGCAGAAGGAGATGACAGTGTGTAGGATGGCCAGGATACGCAGGGTGGGCTCCATGTATCCGGTGCTCTCCTCCAGCACAAAGTGGACAGACACAGGGCCCTGCTGGGGGTTTTGAGGCTCCTGGGGGTCACTACCCTCCGTCACGGGGTCCCACCGCACACTGCTGCCTGCCCGGGGCCTTCTGCTCTCAGGCATCACCGCCGAGGAGGAGGACACCTGGAGGAGGGTGAGGGCGAACAATGAACCCCAAGGGCTCACTCTAAAATGACTAGTCTTTAAACAGAGGGTAGCTGGATCCTCATTGATATAATATATCAGTAAAATAGATATTGTTGGAGTGGTCTAGCCCTCCAATGTTCTCCCCGCCCAGCAACTCTTCAGCAGCAGCATCACCAGAGGTATCCATGGAGTGGTAAATCGTAACGCTAGCTACTTCCTACTTCCTGGTTGTGATTACCTTGTAGAAGAGGAGGATGAAGTTGATGGCGAAGGCCACAAACAACGCCAGCATTCTCATGTTGTAGAAGTTCCGAGCAAAATAGTTCTAGAAAAAAAGCCAATCACAACACAATGGTGAGATGTTTGTGAAGGAGAGTGTGGCTGATAGAGGGGGTGGGGTGGCTGATAGAGGGGGTGGGGTGGCTGATAGAGGGGGTGGGGTGGCTGATAGAGGGATTGGGGTGGCTGATAGAGGGGGTGGGGTGGCTGATAGAGGGGGTGGGGTGGCTGATAGAGGGGGTGGGGTGGCTGATAGAGGGGGTGGGGTGGCAGATAGAGGGATTGGGGTGGCTGATAGAGGGGGTGGGGTGGCTGATAGAGGGGGTGGGGTGGCTGATAGAGGGGGTGGGGTGGCTGATAGAGGGGGTGGGGTGGCTGATAGAGGGGGTGGCTGATAGAGGGAGTGGGGTGGCTGATAGAGGGGGTGGCGTGGCTGATAGAGGGAGTGGGGTGGCTGATAGAGGGGGTGGCTGATAGAGGGGGTGGGGTGGCTGATAGAGGGGGTGGGGTGGCTGATAGAGGGGGTGGGGTGGCTGATAGAGGGGGTGGGGTGGCTGATAGAGGGGGTGGGGTGGCTGATAGAGGGGGTAGGGTGGCTGATAGAGGGGGTGGGGTGGCTGATAGAGGGGGTAGGGTGGCTGATAGAGGGGGTGGCGTGGCTGATAGAGGGGTAGGGTGGCTGATAGAGGGGGTGGGGTGGCTGATAGAGGGGGTGGGGTGGCTGATAGAGGGGTTGGGGTGGCTGATAGAGGGGGTGGGGTGGCTGATAGAGGGGGTGGGGTGGCTGATAGAGGGGGTGGGGTGGCTGATAGAGGGGGTGGGGTGGCTGATAGAGGGGGTGGGTGGCTGATAGAGGGGGTGGCTGATAGAGGGAGTGGGGTGGCTGATAGAGGGGGTGGCGTGGCTGATAGAGGGGGTGGGGTGGCTGATAGAGGGGGTGGCTGATAGAGGGGGTGGGGTGGCTGATAGAGGGGGTGGGGTGGTTGATAGAGGGCGTGGCTGATAGAGGGGGTGGGGTGGCTGATAGAGGGGGTGGCTGATAGAGGGGGTGGCTGATAGAGGGGGTGAGGTGGCTGATAGAGGGGGTGGCTGATAGAGGGGGTGGCGTGGCTGATAGAGGGGGTGGGGAGGCTGATAGAGGGGGTGGGGTGGCTGATAGAGGGGGTGGCTGATAGAGGGGGTGAGGTGGCTGATAGAGGGGGTGGCTGATAGAGGGGGTGGCGTGGCTGATAGAGGGGGTGGGGAGGCTGATAGAGGGGGTGGCTGATAGAGGGGGTGGATGATAGAGGGGGTGGGGTGGCTGATAGAGGGGGTGGGGTGGCTGACAGAGGGGGTGGGGTGGCTGACATGTATGTAGAATACAGGCCAGTGTGTGTGTGTGTGTGTGTGTGTGTGTGTGTGTGTGTGTGTGTGTGTGTGTGTGTGTGTGTGTGTGTGTGTGTGTGCGTGCGTGCGTGTGTGTCGTACCAGCAGCTTCCTCTGATAGGCGATGATTTTCTTCCAGAAGGCAGACTCCTGCATGTCATGCTCATCAGACTTGGAGGTGTGGTGCTGTCTCACTTTAGCTTTCGGCTTCTCCTCCTTCCTCTTCTTATCCTCCTTCCTCCTCTCCTCTTCCTTCCTCCTCTCCTCCTCCTTCCTCCTCTCCTCCTGCTTCTCTCCATCCACTCCCCTAGACAGCAGGAACAGTCAGTTATCAGAAGCAGCAGAGGGAGGACAGTGTTTACAGCTGTTTTGTTGGTACATTCTTTCACATTGTCATAATATTGCTCTCCCATGATCAACTTAGTTTCATTGTGTTCAACTGCCGCATTTCAGATGAACACACCAGAAGTATCAGAGGAAGGGAAAGTGGTACATACTGTGCTTTCTCCAGCTCTGCCTTGGCCTCCTTGCTTTCCTCGGTCCCTGTCCTCCCTTCCTCTGAAGGGCTCTTAGCCTAAAACAGCAGAAACGCACCACGTCACAGAACAACAGCGAAAACATCAAGGAGGCAGAGCAGCCTTATCAACACAGAGCAGAAACACTCAATCGTGGTAATGTGTAGATAATGTGTTAGAGTGGTGGGAGTCCAGGCAGGCCGACACTATGGAGACACGAATGTCTCTTCCTGCTGCGAAAGCAATGGTCCAGGGAGAGAGAGAGAGAGAGAGAGAGGCACAGCGAGAGAGAGAGAGAGAGAGAGAGAGAGAGGCACAGCGAGAGAGAGAGAGAGAGAGAGAGGCACAGCGAGAGAGAGAGAGAGAGATAGAGAGAGAGAGACAGAGACAGAGAGAGAGAGAGGGGGTAAAATGACATTACCTGGTGCCGTCTTCTCAATTCCGGGGACGGTGAGGTAGCGAGGTGAGGAGAGGAGGGGACTGGAGAGTTAAGCAGATCAGTCAGACTGGCATTGGGGTTATGAGCAGTTATCTTATACTGTCCTCCTTCTCCTCTCCTCAGATCTAATCCAAAGATGTCTGAGAGGACTTCGGTCCCGTCCACGGGCAGGGCTAGATCAGCCAGCTCCTCCTCAGCCGAGGGTCTAGCTAAGAGCACCTTCTCCCCCTCCTCTCGAACCTCGTCCTGGGTCGGGTCAGGCATGTTGGCCAACAGCTCAGACACCTTAAGAGAATAAACGAGAGGAGAGAAGAGCAGAGAAGAGCATATAGCCGTCATTTAATTAAAGAGATTCTCTGTTACATTTGTTAACTTTTAGCCAGTAGTTCTGAAAGCTCGCGAGTCAAAAGCAGTTCCTGAAAATTGCGCCCTATACCACATACACTATATAGACAGAACTATGTGGGCACCCCTTCAAATGAATGGATTCGGCTATTTCAGCCACACCCGTTGCTGACAGGTGTATAAAATTGAGCACACCGCCATGCAATCTCCATAGACAAACATTGGCAGTAGAATGGCCCCATACTGAAGAACTCAGTGACTTTCAACGTGGCACCGTAATAGGATGCCACCTTTCCAACAAGTCAGTTTGTCAAATTTCTGCCCTGCTAGAACTGCCCCGGTCAACTGTCAGTGTTGTTATTGTGAAGTAAAAACCTCTAGGAGCAACAACGGCTGAGCAGCGAAGTGGTAGGCCATACAACCTCACAGAACGGGGTTGTAGAGTTCCCAACTGCCTCTGGAAGCAACGTCAGCCCAAGAACTGTTCATCAGGAGCTTCATGAAATGGGTTTCCATGGCCGAGCAGCCGCACACAAGCCTAAGATCATCGAGCGCAATGCCAAGCGTCGGCTGGAGTGGTGTAGAGCTCGCCGCCATTGGACTCTGAAGCAGTGGAAACGAGTTCTCTGGAGTGATGAGTCACGCTTCTGGCAGTCCAACGTCGGGACAAATCTGAGTTTGGCGGATGCCAGGAGAACGCTCCCTGCCCGAATGCACAGACCTAAACAGACCTGACCTAAACCCCATCGAACACCTTTGGTATGAATTGAAATGCCGACTGCGAGACAGGTCTAATCACCCAACATCAGTGCCCGACCTCAGTACTGCTCTTGTGGATGAGCAAGTCCCATAATTTCCACACCAGCTAATACACACCACACCATCTAATACACACCATACCAGCTAATATACACCACACCAGCTAATACACACCACACCAGCTAATATACACCACACCAGCTAATATACACCACACCAGCTAATACACACCACACCATCTAATATACACCACACCATCTAATACACACCACACCAGCTAATACACACCACACCATCTAATATACACCACACCATCTAATACACACCACACCAGCTAATACACACCACACCATCTAATACACACCACACTAGCTAATACACACCACACCATCTAATACACACCACACCTGCTAATACACACCACATCATCTAATATACACCACACCAGCTAATACACACCACACCAGCTAATATACACCACACCATCTAATATACACCACACCAGCTAATACACACCACACCAGCTAATATACACCACACCATCTAATATACACCACACCAGCTAATACACACCACACCAGCTAATACACACCACACCATCTAATACACACCACACCAGCTAATATACACCACACCAGCTAATACACACCACACCATCTAATACACAACACACCAGCTAATATACACCACACCATCTAATATACACCACACCATCTAATACACACCACACCAGCTAATATACACCACACCAGCTAATACACACCAGCTAATATACACCAAACCAGCTAATATACACCACACCATCTAATATACACCACACCAGCTAATACACACCACACCATCTAATATAGACCACACCAGCTAATACACACCACTCCAGCTAATATACACCACACCAGCTAATACACACCACACCATCTAATACACACCACACCATCTAATACACACCACACCAGCTAATATACACCACACAAGCTAATACACACCAGCTAATATACACCACACCATCTAATATACCAGCTAATACCAGCTAATACACACCATCTAATACACATCACACCAGTTAATATACACCACACCATCTAATACACACCACAACAGGTAATATACACCACACCAGCTAATACACACCACACCAGCTAATATACACCACACCAGCTAATACACACCACACCAGCTAATATACACCACACCATCTAATACACACCACACCATCTAATATACACCACACTATCTAATATACACCAGCTAATACACACCACACCAGCTAATACACACCACACCAGCTAATACACACCACACCATCTAATACACACCACACCATCTAATACACACCACACCAGCTAATATACACCACACCATCTGATATACACCACACCAGCTAATACACACCACACCATCTAATATACACCAGCTAATACATACCACACCAGCTAATACACACCACACCAGCTAATACACACCACACCAGCTAATACACACCACACCATCTGATATACACCACACCAGCTAATACACACCACACCATCTAATATACACCAGCTAATACATACCACACCAGCTAATACACACCACACCAGCTAATACACACCACACCATTTAATACACATCACACCATCTAATACACACCACACCAGCTAATATACACCACACCATCTAATATACACCACACCAGCTAATATACACCACACCAGCTAATACACACCAGCTAATATACACCACACCGTCTAATATACACCACACCAGCTAATACACACCACACCATCTGATATACACCACACCAGCTAATACACACAACACCAGCTAATATACACCACACCAGCTAATACACACCACACCATCTAATACACACCAGCTAATATACACCACACCAGCTAATATACACCACACCAGCTAATACACACCACACTAGCTAATATACACCATACCAGCTAATCCACACCATCTAATATGCACCACACCAGCTAATATACAACATACCAGCTAATACAAGCCACACCAGCTAATATTCACCATACCAGCTAATACACACCATTTAATACACATCACACCAGTTAATATACACCACACCATCTAATACACACCACACCAGGTAATATACACCACACCAGCTAATACACACCACACCAGCTAATATACACCACACCAGCTAATACACACCACACCATCTAATATACACCACACCAGCTAATACACACCACACCATCTAATACACACCACCTAATACACACCACACCAGCTAATATACACCACACCATCTAATATACACCAGCTAATACACACCACACCAGGTAATATACACCACACCAGCTAATACACACCACACCAGCTAATATACACCACACCAGCTAATACACACCACACCATCTAATATACACCACACCAGCTAATACACACCACACCATCTAATACACACCACACCATCTAATACACACCACACCAGCTAATATACACCACACCATCTAATATACACCAGCTAATACACACCACACCAGCTAATACACACCACACCAGCTAATACACACCACGCCATCTAATACACATCACACCAGTTAATATACACCACACCAGCTAATACACACCACACCATCTAATATACACCACACTAGCTAATACACACCACACCATCTAATATACACCAGCTAATACATACCACACCAGCTAATACACACCACACCAGCTAATACACACCAGCTAATACACACCATCTAATACACACCACACCAGCTAATATACACCACACCAGCTAATACACACCACACCAGCTAATACACACCACACCAGGTAATACACACCACACCAGCTAATATACACCACACCATCTAATACACACCACACCAGCTAATACGCACCACAAAGCTAATACGCACCACACCATCTAATACACACGACACCAGCTAATATACACCACACCAGCTAATATACACCACACCAGCTAATACACATCACACCAGTTAACACACCACACCAGCTAATACACACCACACCATCTGATATACACCACGCCAGCTAATACACACCACACCATCTAATATACACCAGCTAATACATACCACACCAGCTAATACACACCACACCAGCTAATACACACCACACCATTTAATACACATCACACCATCTAATACACACCACACCAGCTAATATACACCACACCATCTAATATACACCACACCAGCTAATATACACCACACCAGCTAATACACACCAGCTAATATACACCACACCGTCTAATATACACCACACCAGCTAATACACACCACACCATCTGATATACACCACACCAGCTAATACACACAACACCAGCTAATATACACCACACCAGCTAATACACACCACACCATCTAATACACACCATCTAATACACACCACACCAGCTAATATACACCACACCATCTAATATACACCACACCAGCTAATATACACCACACCAGCTAATACACACCAGCTAATATACACCACACCGTCTAATATACACCACACCAGCTAATACACACCACACCATCTGATATACACCACACCAGCTAATACACACAACACCAGCTAATATACACCACACCAGCTAATACACACCACACCATCTAATACACACCAGCTAATATACACCACACCAGCTAATATACACCACACCAGCTAATACACACCACACTAGCTAATATACACCATACCAGCTAATCCACACCATCTAATATGCACCACACCAGCTAATATACAACATACCAGCTAATACAAGCCACACCAGCTAATATACACCATACCAGCTAATACACACCATCTAATACACATCACACCAGTTAATATACACCACACCATCTAATACACACCACACCAGGTAATATACACCACACCAGCTAATACACACCACACCAGCTAATATTGTCATGTACTGTCATGTTGTGTCTTGTCTCTGTCCTTTCCCTTCACCCTGTCTCCCTCTGCTGGTCGTTGTTAGGTTACCTTTTCCCCCAGCTGTGCCTTGTCTCCTCCTAACCACCTCGTCACCCCGTTTTCCACCTGTTCCCTTTTTCCCTCTGATTAGGTCCCTATATCTCTCTCTGTTTTTGTTCCTGTCCTTGTCGGATTCTTGTTTGTTGTGTTTCATGCCTGAACCAGACTGTCATCATGTTTGCTGTAACCTTGTCTTGTCCTGTCGGAATCTGCCGGTCCGTCTGAGCCTACCTATGTTTGGTAATTAAAGAAGCTCTGTTTAAGTTAATTCGCTTTTGGGTCCTCATTCACTCACCGTAACAGAAGAATCCGACCAAGAATGGACCCAGCGACTTCGGATCCTCTCCACTCAGCCGTCGGGATCCAGGGAGCGATGCTAGGCAGACACGAGCAGGAAGTGTCTGCTGCTCGACATGCCGTTGAGACCCTGGCCACCCAAGTCTCCAACCTCACAGAACAGGTTCACCATCTCCGCCTCGATCCACCGGCCACTTCCAGGGCTTTCGAATCTCCGGAGCCCAGAATCAATAACCCGCCGTGTTACTCTGGGGAGCCCACTGAATGCCGCTCGTTCCTCACCCAGTGTGATATTGTGTTTTCTCTCCAGCCCAACACTTACTCCAGGAGCACTGCTCGTGTCGCCTACGTCATATCTCTCCTTATTGGACGGGCTCGTGAGTGGGGCACGGCAATCTGGGAGGCAAGGGCTGAGTGTACTAACCAGTATCAGGACTTTAAGGAGGAGATGATACGGGTTTTTGATCGATCTGTTTTTGGGGAGGAGGCTTCCAGGGCCCTGTCTTCCCTATGTCAAGGCAATCGATCCATAACAGACTACTCTATTGAGTTTCGCACTCTTGCTGTCTCCAGTGGCTGGAACGAGCCGGCCTTGCTCGCTCGTCTTCTGGAGGGTCTCCGCGCAGAGGTAAAGGATGAGATTCTCTCCCGGGAGGTTCCTTCCAGCGTGGATTCCTTGATTGAACTCGCTATTCGCATTGAGCGACGGGTTGATCTTCGTCACCGAGCTCGTGGAAAGGAGCTCGCGCTCTCCGTCGCCCCCCTCTCCGCATCACTACCATCTTCCTCTGCCGGCTCGGGTGCTGAGCCCATGCAGCTGGGAGGTATCCGCATCTCGACTAAGGAGAGGGAACGGAGAATCACCAACCGCCTCTGTCTCTATTGCGGTTCCGCTGGTCATTTTGTCACTTCATGTCCAGTAAAAGGCCAGAGCTCGTCAGTAAGCGGAGGGCTACTGGTGAGCGCTACTACTCCTGTCTCTCCTTCAAGATCCTGCACTACCTTGTCGGTCCATCTACGCTGGACCGGTTCGTCAGCTTCCTGCAGTGCCTTAATAGACTCTGGGGCGGAGGGCTGTTTTATGGCCGAGACCTGGGCTCGGGAACATGACATTCCTCTCAGACAGTTAAAGGAGCCCACGGCCTTGTTCGCCCTGGATGGTAGTCCTCTCCCCAGGATTCAGCGTGAGACGCTACCTTTAACCCTCACTGTTTCTGGTAATCATAGTGAAACCATTTCTTTTTAAATTTTTCGTTCACCTTTTACACCTGTTGTTTTGGGCCATCCCTGGCTAGTTTGTCATAATCCTTCCATTAATTGGTCTAGTAATTCTATCCTCTCCTGGAACGTCTCTTGTCATGTGAAATGTTTAATGTCTGCTATCCCTCCTGTTTCCTCTGTCTCTTCTTCACAGGAGGAGCCTGGTGATTTGACAGGGGTGCCGGAGGAATATCACGATCTGCGCACGGTGTTCAGTCGGTCCAGGGCCACCTCTCTTCCTCCACACCGGTCGTATGATTGTAGTATTGATCTCCTTCCGGGAACCACCCCCCCCCGGGGTAGACTATACTCTCTGTCGGCTCCCGAACGTAAGGCTCTCGAAGATTATTTGTCTGTAGCTCTTGACGCCGGTACCATAGTCCCCTCCTCCTCTCCCGCCGGAGCGGGGTTTTTTTTTGTCAAGAAGAAGGACGGGTCTCTGCGTCCCTGCATAGATTATCGAGGGCTGAATGACATAACAGTGAAGAATCGTTATCCGCTTCCTCTTATGTCTTCAGCCTTCGAGATCCTGCAGGGAGCCAGGTTTTTCACTAAGTTGGACCTTCGTAACGCTTACCATCTCGTGCGCATCAGGGAGGGGGACGAGTGGAAGACGGCGTTTAACACTCCGTTAGGGCACTTTGAATACCGGGTTCTTCCTTTCGGCCTCGCTAACGCTCCAGCTGTCTTTCAGGCATTAGTCAATGATGTCCTGAGAGACATGCTGAACATCTTTGTTTTCGTTTACCTTGACGATATCCTGATTTTTTCACCGTCACTCCAGATTCATGTTCAGCACGTTCGACGTGTCCTCCAGCGCCTTTTAGAGAATTGTCTTTTTGTGAAGGCTGAGAAGTGCACTTTTCATGCCTCCTCCGTCACATTTCTCGGTTCTGTTATTTCCGCTGAAGGCATTAAGATGGATCCCGCTAAAGTCCAAGCTGTCATTGATTGGCCCGTCCCTAAGTCACGCGTCGAGCTGCAGCGCTTTCTCGGCTTCGCGAACTTCTATCGTCGTTTCATCCGTAATTTCGGTCAGGTGGCAGCTCCTCTCACAGCCCTTACTTCTGTCAAGACGTGCTTTAAGTGGTCCGTTTCCGCCCAGGGAGCTTTTGATCTCCTCAAGAATCGTTTTACATCCGCTCCTATCCTTGTTACACCTGACGTCTCTAGACAGTTCGTTGTCGAGGTTGACGCGTCAGAGGTGGGCGTGGGAGCCATTCTTTCTCAGCGCTCCCTCTCTGACGACAAGGTCCACCCATGCGCGTATTTTTCTCATCGCCTGTCGCCGTCGGAACGTAACTATGATGTGGGTAACCGCGAACTGCTCGCCATCCGGTTAGCCCTAGGCGAATGGCGACAGTGGTTGGAGGGGGCGACCGTTCCTTTTGTCGTTTGGACTGACCATAGGAACCTTGAGTACATCCGTTCTGCCAAACGACTTAATGCGCGTCAGGCGCGTTGGGCGCTGTTTTTCGCTCGTTTCGAGTTCGTGATTTCTTATCGTCCGGGCTCTAAGAACACCAAGCCTGATGCTTTGTCTCGTCTCTTCAGTTCTTCAGTAGCCTCCACTGACCCCGAGGGGATTCTCCCTGAGGGGCGTGTTGTCGGGTTGACTGTCTGGGGAATTGAGAGGCAGGTAAAACAAGCGCTCACTCACACTCCGTCGCCGCGCGCTTGTCCTAGGAACCTTCTTTTCGTTCCCGTTCCTACTCGTCTGGCCGTTCTTCAGTGGGCTCACTCTGCCAAGTTAGCCGGCCACCCTGGCGTTCGGGGTACGCTTGCTTCCATTCGCCAGCGTTTTTGGTGGCCCACCCGGGAGCATGACACGCGTCGTTTCGTGGCTGCTTGTTCGGTCTGCGCGCAGACTAAGTCCGGTAACTCTCCTCCTGCCGGCCGTCTCAGGCCGCTTCCTATTCCCTCTCGACCGTGGTCTCACATCGCCTTAGATTTTGTCACCGGACTGCCTTCGTCAGCGGGGAAGACTGTTATTCTTACGGTTGTCGATAGGTTCTCTAAGGCGGCTCATTTCATTCCCCTTGCTAAGCTTCCTTCTGCTAAAGAGACGGCACAAATCATCATCGAGAATGTTTTCAGAATTCATGGCCTTCCGTCAGACGTCGTTTCGGACAGAGGTCCGCAATTCACGTCTCAATTTTGGAGGGAGTTTTGCCGTTTGATTGGGGCTTCCGTCAGTCTCTCTTCCGGCTTTCACCCCCAGTCTAACGGTCAAGCAGAACGGGCCAATCAGACTATTGGTCGCATCTTACGCAGTCTTTCTTTTCGCAACCCTGCGTCTTGGTCAGAACAGCTCCCCTGGGCAGAATACGCCCACAACTCGCTTCCTTCGTCTGCGACCGGGCTATCTCCTTTTCAGAGTAGCCTCGGGTACCAGCCTCCGCTGTTCTCATCTCAGTTCGCCGAGTCCAGCGTCCCCTCCGCTCAGGCTTTTGTCCAACGTTGCGAGCGCACCTGGAAGAGGGTCAGGTCTGCACTTTGCCGTTATAGGACGCAGACTGTGAGGGCTGCTAATAAGCGTAGAACTAAGAGTCCTAGATATTGTCGCGGTCAGAGAGTTTGGCTCTCCACTCAGAACCTTCCCCTTAAGACGGCTTCTCGCAAGTTGACCCCGCGGTTCATTGGTCCGTTCCGTATTTCTCGGGTCATTAATCCTGTCGCAGTTCGACTCCTTCTTCCGCGATACCTTCGTCGCGTCCACCCGGTCTTCCATGTCTCCTGCATCAAGCCCGTCCTTCGCGCCCCCGCTCGTCTTCCCCCCCCCCCCCCCATCCTTGTTGAGGGCGCACCCATCTACAGGGTCCGTAGAATTTTGGACATGCGTCCTCGGGGCCGTGGTCACCAGTACCTCGTAGATTGGGAGGGGTACGGTCCTGAGGAGAGGAGTTGGGTTCCCTCTCGGGACGTGCTGGACCGTGCGCTGATCGAGGATTTCCTCCGTTGCCGCCAGGTTTCCTCCTCGAGTGCGCCAGGAGGCGCTCGGTGAGTGGGGGGGTACTGTCATGTACTGTCATGTTGTGTCTTGTCTCTGTCCTTTCCCTTCACCCTGTCTCCCTCTGCTGGTCGTTGTTAGGTTACCTTTTCCCCCAGCTGTGCCTTGTCTCCTCCTAACCACCTCGTCACCCCGTTTCCCACCTGTTCCCTTTTTCCCTCTGATTAGGTCCCTATATCTCTCTCTGTTTTTGTTCCTGTCCTTGTCGGATTCTTGTTTGTTGTGTTTCATGCCTGAACCAGACTGTCATCATGTTTGCTGTAACCTTGTCTTGTCCTGTCGGAATCTGCCGGTCCGTCTGAGCCTACCTATGTTTGGTAATTAAAGAAGCTAGTTAATTCGCTTTTGGGTCCTCATTCACTCACCGTAACAAATATACACCACACCAGCTAATACACACCACACCATCTAATATACACCACACCAGCTAATACACACCACACCATCTAATACACACCACCTAATACACACCACACCAGCTAATATACACCACACCATCTAATATACACCAGCTAATACACACCACACCAGGTAATATACACCACACCAGCTAATACACACCACACCAGCTAATATACACCACACCAGCTAATACACACCACACCATCTAATATACACCACACCAGCTAATACACACCACACCATCTAATACACACCACACCATCTAATACACACCACACCAGCTAATATACACCACACCATCTAATATACACCAGCTAATACACACCACACCAGCTAATACACACCACACCAGCTAATACACACCACGCCATCTAATACACATCACACCAGTTAATATACACCACACCAGCTAATACACACCACACCATCTAATATACACCACACTAGCTAATACACACCACACCATCTAATATACACCAGCTAATACATACCACACCAGCTAATACACACCACACCAGCTAATACACACCAGCTAATACACACCATCTAATACACACCACACCAGCTAATATACACCACACCAGCTAATACACACCACACCAGCTAATACACACCACACCAGGTAATACACACCACACCAGCTAATATACACCACACCATCTAATACACACCACACCAGCTAATACGCACCACAAAGCTAATACGCACCACACCATCTAATACACACCACACCAGCTAATATACACCACACCAGCTAATATACACCACACCGGCTAATACACATCACACCAGTTAACACACCACACCAGCTAAATACACACCCCACCATCTAATATGCACCACACCAGCTAATACACACCACACCATCTAATATACACCAGCTAATACATACCTCACCATCTAATATACACCAGCTAATACACACCACACCATATAATACACATCACACCATCTAATATACACCACACCAGCTAATATACACCACACCAGCTAATACACATCACACCAGTTAATATACACCACACCAGCTAATACACACCACACCATCTAATATACACCAGCTAATATACACCACACCAGCTAATACACACCACACCAGCTAATACACACCAGCTAATACACACCATCTAATACACACCACACCAGCTAATATACACCACACCAGCTAATACACACCACACCAGCTAATACACACCACACCATCTAATACACACCACACCAGCTAATACACACCACAAAGCTAATACGCACCACACCATCTAATACACACCACACCAGCTAATATACACCACACCATCTAATATGCACCACACCAGCTAATATACACCACACCAGCTAATATACACCACACCAGCTAATACACACCATACCAGCTAATACACACCAACACAAGAAATGAGACAGACACTAAAAGCGGTTCTCACCTTCATAGTCTTGGCTCCCTCCACCAGACTGCCTCCTAGGAAGGTGCTGTACATGATTCTGCAGAACCCTCTGGAGACGCTGAAGGTAAAGTGGAACAGGCCCATGATGACGGACCAATAGAAGGAGACCAGCGTCATCACCATGTCCTTCACTGTCATCTTCTTCATCCTCTTCATCTGCTTCTTCAGGCTCTTCATGGACAGAACCTGTAGAGGAAAGAAGTCCTTGGTAGTCTTTAAATGGATCGACTGGCTGTAGATATATACTTTTGATATTGTCAAATGTAATACATTTACATTCATCAGGAACATGACGTTGTAGCGTAGCGCCATCAGGGCGGTCCGGACCGTGGTCACAGAGAAGAAGCCCATCTCAGGGCTCTCCTCTTCCGGTTTCTCCTTCTCGCTCTCCTCCTTCACGGCCGACCGCTCCCCGATGTCGGACATCTGGGCGGCCAGCTGCATCTCAAAGATGGTGTCCTCACAGAAGTTAACGAACAGCTCCATCTTCTCCTTTTCCCCGCCCTCGTTGACCACGTCGAAGATGAACTGGCGTTTGGACTCTTTGACCTGGGGCTTCTCCCACTGCGTACGACTAGACTCACTGATCTCGAAGTAGACCCTCTCGATGCGCTTGGCACTGCCCATGATCTCGATACGGCCCAGGTACGGCTGGAAGTAATTCAGCACACTCTCAGCCAGCTCCAGGAAGGTCTGCAGGCGCGTGTCGTGGGGCATGTGTTCAGACAGGTTGGTCAGAAGCACGGCCACGTTGAAGCCGATGTCTTTGGCCGGCTCGTGGAAACGCTCCACAAACTCCTCGTAGTCCAACAGCTCATTCTCGTCAGGCTCAGCACAGGAGAGCAGGAACTCCGTCTCAGACTGGGTATAGTGCTTGTGGCTCTCCATGGCTTTGTGGAAGTCTCTCTTGGAGATGACCCCTTTCCCATCCGGGTCGTACTCCTTCATAACAATAATAACACTTCACTGCATTTGAAAGACACTGATCAAGACACTCAATGTACATTAAAGGTACAAAAGTACATTAAAAGTACATTAAAAGTACATTAAAAACACATTAAAAGTACAAAAGTACATTAAAAGTACATTACAAGTACATTACAAGTACATTAAAAACACATTAAAAGTACAAAAGTACATTAAAAACACATTAAAAGTACAAAAGTACATTAAAAACACTAAAAGTACAAAAGTACATTAAAAGTACATTACAAGTACAAAAGTACATTCAAAGTACATTAAAAGTACATTAAAGTACCTTGAAGGCGTCGGACGACGTCAGGTCTTTGAGTTTAAGGAACATGTCGAAGAACTTGAGGATCATCTCCACGTTGTTGGAGGACTCTACTAGCATGTCCACCATCTGCTTCCCGATGGTTCCGTTGACCACGTTGCCTTCCAGCATGGACAGCAGCATCACAACCATGTCTTTCTGCAGATCCATCAACTCTTTCAACAACTCTATCTGGCTCGAGTCCTGAAGGAAGGACAACAACAATACACTTAGAAAACTGTTCAGAGCATCAAGAAAACATGGATGTGGCTATTGCCAATGCTGCTGCTGCTACTACTACTACTACACCTACTACTACTACACCCTCTACTACTACACCTTCTACTACTACTACACCTACTACTACTACACCCTCTACTACTACACCTTCTACTACTACTACTACTACTACACCTAATACTACAACTACTGCTGCTACTACTACTACTACACCTACTACTACTACACCCTCTACTACTACACCTTCTACTACTACTACTACTACTACTACTACTACTACACCTAATACTACAACTACTGCTGCTACTACTACACCTAATACTACAACTACTGCTGCTACTACTACTACTACACCCTCTACTACTACACCTAATACTACAACTACTGCTGCTACTACTGCTGCTACTACTACTACTACACCCTCTACTACTACACCCTCTACTACTACACCTACTACTACTACACCCTCTACTACTACACCCACTACTACTACACCCTCTACTACTACTACACCTACTACTACTACACCTACTACTACTACACCCACTACTACTACTACACCCACTACTACTACACCTAATACTACAACTACTGCTGCTACTACTACACCTACTACTACTACACCTACTACTACACCTACTACTACTACACCTAATACTACAACTACTGCTACTACTACTACACCCACTACTACTACACCTAATACTACAACTACTGCTACTACTACTACTACTACACCCACTACTACTACTACACCCACTACTACTACTACACCTACTACTACTACACCCACTACTACTACTACACCCACTACTACTACACCTAATACTACAACTACTGCTACTACTACTACTACTACACCCACTACTACTACTACACCCACTACTACTACTACACCTACTACTACTACACCCACTACTACTACTACACCCACTACTACTACTACACCCACTACTACTACATTTACTACTACTACACCCACTACTACTACTACACCCACTACTACTACTACACCCACTACTACTACACCTACTACTACTACACCCACTACTACTACACCTAATACTACAACTACTGCTGCTACTACTATACCTACTACTACACCTACTACTACACCTACT
Organism: Oncorhynchus mykiss; assembly: GCF_057628025.1. Taxonomy (NCBI): domain Eukaryota; kingdom Metazoa; phylum Chordata; class Actinopteri; order Salmoniformes; family Salmonidae; genus Oncorhynchus; species Oncorhynchus mykiss. Next base: position 62,478,890 of record NC_143044.1, on the reverse strand, counting down.
ACTACTACACCTAATACTACAACTACTGCTACTACTACTACTACTACACCCACTACTACTACTACACCCACTACTACTACACCTAATACTACAACTACTGCTGCTACTACTACACCTACTACTACTACTACACCCACTACTACTACTACACCCACTACTACTACACCTAATACTACAACTACTGCTGCTACTACTACACCTACTACTACTACACCTACTACTAAACCTACTACTACTACACCTAATACTACAACTACTGCTGCTACTACTACTACACCTACTACTACTACACCCTCTACTACTACACCTAATACTACAACTACTGCTGCTACTACTACACCTACTACTACTACACCTACTACTACACCTACTACTACTACAACTACTGCTGCTACTACTACACCTACTACTACTACACCTACTACTACTACACCTACTACTACTACTACACCCACTACTACTACACCTAATACTACAACTACTGCTGCTACTACTACACCTACTACTACTACTACACCCACTACTACTACAACTTCTACTACTACTGCTACTGCTACTACTACTACTTATACTACTACTGGTACTACTACTACACCTTCTACTACTATTGCTACCACTACTACTACAACTTCTACAACAACTTCTACTACTACTGCTACTGCTACTACTACTACAACAACTTCTACTACTACTGGTACTACTACTACAACTTCTACTACTACTGCTACTACTACTACAACTTCTACTACTACTGCTACTACTACAACAACTTATACTGCTACTGCTACTACTACTACTACAACAACTTCTACTACTACTGCTACTACTACTACTACTACAACTTCTACCACTACTGCTACTACTACTACAACTACTACAACTTCACTACTACTGGTACTACACCTTCTACTACTACAGCTACTACTACTTCTACTACTACAACTTCTACTACTACTACTACTACTACTTCTACTACTACTTCTACTACTACTACTACTACTACTACTACTTCTACTACTACAACTTCTACTGCTGCTGCTACTACTACTACTACTACTACTACATACATAGTAAATCAATGCTACTGACCTGTGACAGCTTCATCTGCATGTGAGCGAAGACATGGAGGAAGCCAACGACAGCGTCCCACAGACGGCTATGAGCTAGACTCTGCTGGTTCCCAGTACACGGTCCCTACAACACAAAAACACAGACGGCTGTGAGCTAGACTCTGCTGGTTCCCAGTACACGGTCCCTACAACACAAAAACACAGACGACTGTGAGCTAGACTCTGCTGGTTCCCAGTACACGGTCCCTACAACACAAAAAACACAGACGGCTGTGAGCTAGACTCTGCTGGTTCCCAGTACACGGTCCCTACAACACAAAAACACAGACGGCTGTGAGCTAGACTCTGCTGGTTCCCAGTACACGGTCCCTACAACACAAAAACACAGACGACCGTGAGCTAGACTCTGCTGGTTCCCAGTACACGGTCCCTACAACACAAAAAACACAGACGACCGTGAGCTAGACTCTGCTGGTTCCCAGTACACGGTCCCTACAACACAAAAAACACAGACGACCGTGAGCTAGACTCTGCTGTTTCCCAGTACACGGTCCCTACAACACAAAAACACATCATGGTACATAAGTCTGCCTGTGAAAACATTTTTCTGTACTATATCGAGGGAGAATAAGGATAGGCCTGGGATCAACAGTACCTGTATGTACTCTGTGAGAGTATTGAAGACCTGTTTCGCCACGTTAATTGCCTTGGAGAAATTGCGCTGTCCTTGTTCATCAATGACGTCCTTTCCCGAATAGTACCAGTAGAAATCACTGATGGATTCCTGTGTGTCGAGAGAAAAGCCACTTAGACAAGTGGTTATCAACAGTACGATGACTCTATTTGGCAGAGTTGAAGCGCCTGTAACGATATAACCCGAAGAAGACTGTAAAAGGTGAGCTCACCTGAACTCTCAGAAGGTAGTCCACGGTAGAGATGATGATGTTGACCGTAGTGTTGTTCCCCGTCTGTGTTCGCAGGTAGTTCTGAAAGTCTTTCCACATCGAGGCGGAAGGTTGGGAAGAATAACAACACAGACGACGTTCTATAGTGATGCACGACTACAATGAGAGATTCCAGGTACAACTGGGAGGAACCGGGGTTCTGGGTATTGACTAGGGGGGGGGGGGGGGGGACAACAGTAGTCTGGTGAGGACTTGGGCTAGACGACAGTACCGCTCACCTGAGTTGTGACCCTCACAGAGCAGCTGCAGGAAGCGGAACAGGTCACAGGTGAACTCATCGTCCTGCATCACCTTCTCTCCTGTACGGTGGCGGGGAGACAGACGGACACACGGACACACGGGAGGGACAGCAGAGAGCATCAATAACAGAGCTGGCTGGTTTTGATCCACAATCACTACTGATCTGACTGAGGTGTGGAGTAAAACCCAGGTACACCTGGGACACAAGATACACCTGGGACACAAGATACACCTGGGACACATGATACACTTGGGACACAAGATACACCTGGGACACATGATACACCTGGGACACAAGATACACCTGGGACACATGATACACCTGGGACACAAGATACACCTGGGACACAAGATACACCTGGGACACATGATACACCTGGGACACATGATACACCTGGCACACAAGATACACAAGATACACCTGGGACACAAGATACACCTGGGACACACGATACACCTGGCACACGCGATACACCTGGCACACACGATACACCTGGGACACATGATACACATGATACACCTGATACACCTGGGACACATGATACACCTGGCACACACGATACACCTTGGACACACAATACACCTGGGACACATGATACACATGATACACCTGGGACACATGATACACCTGGGACACATGATACACCTGGGACACATGATACACCCGGCACACACATCACATGATCCGAGTCTGGAATGGGTGAGAAACATGGGAGTGATCTGAGTCGGGAATGGGTGAGAAACATGGGAGTGATCTGAGTCTGGAATGGGTGAGAAACATGGGAGTGATCTGAGTCTGGAATGGGTGAGAAACATGGGAGTGATCTGAGTCGGGAATGGGTGAGAAACATGGGAGTGATCTGAGTCTGGGATGGGTGAGAAACATGGGAGTGATCTGAGTCTGGAATGGGTGAGAAACATGGGAGTGATCTGAGTCTGGAATGGGTGAGAAACATGGGAGTGATCTGTCTGGAATGGGTGAGAAACATGGGAGTGATCTGAGTCTGGAATGGGTGAGAAACATGGCAGTGATCTGAGGTGAAGCGGTACTAACCGAAGCAGCATTTTATACCGGAGTCTTTGAGCCAATAAAGTACGATTATGCAAATAGAGGGTAAACAGAGTTGTTGACCTCTTTTATATTAGGTCCTTGTAGAAGCAGTAGTATTGAGTCTAAACTGGGACAACTAAGCATGCCCGGCAGGCCTACAGTATACGGACTGTGTTTAAAAGGCTGCCTCTAAAGTAATGACGCTAATGAAAAGAAGACGACACGGTGAGGCTGTGACACGTCCACTGTAATGTTACCAACTCTGACAACATAGAGATAACTTGGCGACTGAATTCCATGTCGGAGAGAGAAATAGAAACAGGCTTGAAAGTGCTTCGGATGATACAGTGAGGTAAAACAGAGATAATCACTGGGATAGAGATAGCTACTTTGATGTATTTCAGAGAGAGTATAAATGACCGGTGTGACCGCTGGGTTAAGGCTTGCTACTTTACACGGCCCAGGCTACGGGAGAAAAAAACATCGATATCAAATTGCTGCTAGTATTGCTAATGGTTTATGAAGGCAACAATACAAGGTCACACTAGAACGTATATTTGGTGAGTTCCCTTTCAGACATATTTCACCATGACAGAGCAGATATGAAGTCTCATTAAGTGGCTAATTGGTCAACAGGGGATATGTTTCACCTCCACATTGACTCTGTACCGTAACACCCTGTATATAGCCTCCACATTGACTCTGTACCGGTACCCCCTGTATATAGCCTCCACATTGACTCTGTACCGGTACCTCCTGTATATAGCCTCCACATTGACTCAGTACCAGTACCCCCTGTATATAGCCTCCACATTGACTCTGTACCGGTACCCCTTGTATATAGCCTCCACATTGACTCTGTATCGTAACACCCTGTATATAGCCTCCACATTGACTCTGTACCGGTACCCCCTGTATATAGCCTCCACATTGACTCTGTACCGTAACACCCTGGCATATAGCCTCCACATTGACTCTGTACCGGTACACCCTGTATATAGCCTCCACATTGACTCAGTACCAGTACCCCCTGTATATAGCCTCCACATTGACTCTGTACCGGTACCCCTTGTATAAAGCCTCCACATTGACTCTGTACCGGTACCCCCTGTATATAGCCTCCACATTGACTCTGTACCGGTACCCCCTGTATATAGCCTCCACATTGACTCTGTACCGTAACACCCTGTATATAGCCTCCACATTGACTCTGTACCGGTACTCCCTGTATATAACCTCCACATTGACTCTGTACCGGTACCCCCTGTATATAGCCTCCACATTGACTCTGTACCGTAACACCCTGTATATAGCCTCCACATTGACTCTGTACCGGTACCCCCTGTATATAGCCTCCACATTGACTCTGTACCGTAACACCCTGTATATAGCCTCCACATTGACTCTGTACCGTAACACCCTGTATATAGCCTCCACATTGACTCTGTACTGGTACCCCCTGTATATAGCCTCCACATTGACTCTGTACCGTAACACCCTGTATATAGTCTCCACATTGACTCTGTACCGTAACACCCTGTATATAGTCTCCACATTGACTCTGTACCGTAACACCCTGTATATAGCCTCCACATTGACTCTGTACCGTAACACCCTGTATATAGCCTCCACATTGACTCTGTACCGGTACCCCCTGTATATAGCCTCCACATTGACTCTGTACCGTAACACCCTGTATATAGCCTCCACATTGACTCTGTACCGTAACACCCTGTATATAGCCTCCACATTGACTCTGTACTGGTACCCCCTGTATATAGCCTCCACATTGACTCTGTACCGGTACCCCCTGTATATAGCCTCCACATTGACTCTGTACCGGTACCCCCTGTATATAGCCTCCACATTGACTCTGTACCGGTACCCCCTGTATATAGCCTCCACATTGACTCTGTACCGGTACCCCCCTGTATATAGCCTCCACATTGACTCTGTACCGGTACCCCCTGTATATAGCCTCCACATTGACTCTGTACCGGTACCCCCTGTATATAGCCTCCACATTGACTCTGTACCGGTACCCCCTGTATATAGTCTCCACATTGACTCTGTACCGGTACCCCCTGTATATAGCCTCCACATGGACTCTGTACCGTAATACCCTGTATATAGCCTCCACATTGACTCTGTACCGTACTCCCCTGTATATGTATGTTTCCTGGGAATATTGGTCAACGGAAGGCTGTATGTTTCCATATGTTGTCATGACTTTTTCTTATAAATCTCATAAAGGGTGATGAATAATGGTGACACTAGGAAAGCATCATGTGCCAGTAGCCAGTAATTATTACCAACTCATGAAGCAGCTGTCACCCATTACCATTTAGATTCCTCTGGTATATCATACAAACTAATATGGACTTTTCAAAGAGATATTCAGTGTAAATCAACAACAACAACAACAACAACAACAGAAACATGAATGAAAATACAATATCAGTTCAAAAACACAACATAAATAATTGGGGGAAAGTTAATTGAAAAATGGACAATTTTCACGTAAAAAAACTGAGGTACAAGTACGGACACAAAAAACAACAACAAAGGATACAACAACATCGACTACATCACAGCTGGACCAATCACAGAACACAGAATCAACAGCTGGACCAATCACAGGCACACAGGGTCAACAACTGGACCAATCAGAGGGGAGACACTTGGGTGATTGGGTAAACCTTCCACTAGGCACAGATCAGACCACTGAAGCCAATCAGCCACAGGTTATTAATGCACAACAGACGACAGAGAGGGATGGACACCACAAGTTCTCCTTATATATATATATATATGAATAACACACATCCAGCCAACTGCCACGACGGGGGACCAGAACAGACCAGACCACCACTTCACTTCAAAACAGCTCACTGATCTTACATCTAGAGTTACAGCCAGATACAAACCCCAAGAGGGATGACAGGGAGAGAGAGAGAGAGAGAGGCTGGTTGCCTACAGTACAGCTCTACAACAGCATTACATGGCTCTAGGTTGGATAGAGAGAAAGAAGAGGTGAGAGTGAGAGAGAGAGAGAGAGAGAGAGAGAGAGAGAGAGAGAGAGAGAGAAGAGGTGAGAGAGAGAGAGAGAAGAGGTGAGAGAGAAGAGGTGTGAGAGAGAGAGAGAGAAGAGGTGAGAGAGAGAGAGAGAGAAGAGGTGAGAGAGAGAGAGAGAAGAGGTGAGAGAGAAGAGGTGAGAGAGAAGAGGTGAGAGAGAAGAGGTGAGAGAGAGAGAGAAGAGGTGAGAGAGAGAGAAGAGGTGAGAGAGAGAGAGAGAGAGAGAGAGAGAGAGAGAGAGAGAGAAGAGGTGAGAGAGAGAGAGAGAGAGAGGGAGAGAGAGAGAGAGAGGTACACCAGACCTCAGAACAGATTGGCAGCGTCATGCTATATATATATAGTAAAGGCAGAGCAGCAGGATATAGGGAAGGAAGAGGCGTTTGACTCACGACCTGGACAGCTAATCACATCTAACAACACAAAGCTAACGAACGAACGACAGGAAAATGGCAGAAGTCATAATTACCACGCTCATGAGTGATGACTGAGGAGGGGAAGACAGTACATTAAATCAAAGAGAAGAAAGGAAAGAAAGAAAGAAAGCAGAAGTCAAACAGATTACAAATAGCTTTCAATATGGTTTTCATATCGGTTTGTTTCTTTGCAAATAAATCAGTTTTAGGGTGAAGTGTAGCGCAGAGCAGAAGTTGTCACTGTACACTGTAGAGAATTATGGAACCACGTTTGGGTCTTTGCGTGTCAAACAAAAGATACTCGTCAATTAACACTAATTGACGAGTCAAAATAAGCTTGTTGACCAATCAGGACCTGAATATGACGTCACATAATAATTCACCACGTTCATACATGTTTTACACAGTTATTACACATTGATTACAGTATCCACGTCGTGTTTCATATGTCATGTCGTGTTTCATATGTCATGTCGTGTTTCATATGTCATGTCGAGTTCCATCTGTCATGTCGTGTTTCATATGTCATGTCGTGTTTCATATGTCATGTCGTGTTTCATATGTCACGTCGTGTTTCATATGTCACGCCGTGTTTCATATGTCACGCCGTGTTTCATATGTCACGTCGTGTTTCATATGTCACGCCGTGTTTCATATGTCACGTCGTGTTTCATATGTCACGTCGTGTTTCATATGTCACGTCGTGTTTCATATGTCACGTCGTGTTTCATATGTCACGCCGTGTTTCATATGTCACGTCGTGTTTCATATGTCACGTCGTGTTTCATATGTCACGTCGTGTTTCATATGTCACGTCGTGTTTCATATGTCACGTCGTGTTTCATATGTCACGTCGTGTTTCATATGTCATGTCGTGTTTCATATGTCATGTCGTGTTTCATATGTCATGTCGTGTTTCATATGTCATGTCGTGTTTCATATGTCATGTCGTGTTTCATATGTCACGTCGTGTTTCATATGTCATGTCGTGTTTCATATGTCATGTCGAGTTTCATATGTCACGTCGTGTTTCATATGTCACGTCGAGTTTCATATGTCACGTCGAGTTTCAAATGTCATGTCGTGTTTCAAATGTCATGTCGAGATTCATATGTCATGTCGTGTTTCATATGTCATGTCGTGTTTCATATGTCAAGTTGTGTTTCATATGTCATGTCGTGTTTCATATGTCATGTCGTGTTTCATGTCATGTCGAGTTTCATGTCGCGTTTCATATGTCATGTCGTGTTTCATATGTCATGTCGTGTTTCATATGTCATGTCGTATTTCATATGTCATGTCGAGTTTCATATGTCATGTCGTGTTTCAAATGTCATGTCGAGTTTCATATCGTGTTTCATATGTCATGTTTCATATGTCATGTCGTGTTTCATATGTCATGTCGAGTTTCATATGTCATGTCGAGTTTCATATGTCATGTCGAGTTTCATATGTCATGTCGTGTTTCATATGTCATGTCGAGTTTCATATGTCATGTCGTGTTTCATATGTCATGTCGTGTTTCATATGTCATGTCGTGTTTCATATGTCATGTCGTGTTTCATATGTCATGTCGAGTTTCATATGTCATGTCGTGTTTCATATGTCATGTCGTGTTTCATATGTCATGTCGTGTTTCATATGTCATGTCGTGTTTCATATGTCACGTCGTGTTTCATATGTCACGTTTGAACACGAGCCTCATGTATTGTACCAGTCAACCCTACTATGTATTGAACACGAGCCTCATGTATTGTACCAGTCAACCCTACTATGTATTGAACACGAGCCTCATGTATTGCACCAGTCAACCCTACTATGTATTGAACACGAGCCTCATGTATTGCACCAGTCAACCCTACTATGTATTGAACACGAGCCTCATGTATTGCACCAGTCAACCCTACTATGTATTGAACACAATTCCAGAGGGACAACAAAACATTGTGGAGGTTTTGGAGCCTGATATCTCTGAGGAGGACGTTGGGGAAAAAGCACTTGGGTACTGAGTAGACTGATAACTCAATTTCATTGCTCCACATTCCAACACTCCAGCCTTGTTTAAAACATCTTAAGGGATAGGGGGCACTATTTTGACGTCTGGATGAAAATCCCCAAATAAACTGCCTGCTACTCAGGCCCAGAATGATATGCATATAATTGGTAGATTTGGATAGAAAACACTCTAGTTTCTAAAACTGTTAAAATGATGTCTGTGAGTATAACAGAACTTATTTGGCAGGTGAAACACAGAGGACAAACCATGCAGGACATTTTGTTTTTAGGTCACTGTCTTTTCAATTGGTTTTCTATAGGGAACTAGATTTATAAGGGACCTGGTTGCAAATTCCACTATTGTGGCTTCAAAACACATAACCCGGGCCCTGTCAAGCCACACTACCCACATGAAGCTAACTGGCTGCTTATAAGGTTAGTTTTGGGCAGCAGGGTTAAGTAGCTGGCTAGCTAGTTATTTCAATAGGAGAACAACAAGTAGCTACCTAGCTAATACTTACTCACATGGATTCCTAAATCATTGCTAAGAATAGTGAAAATTAATGCAGTTTCTACTGGTAATTGTTTTCAGGCTGGTTGCATTGGTGCTAGCTAGGTACCAAACTAAAGCTAGCTAGCTACCAAGTTAAAGCTAGCTAGCTAGGTACCAAACTAAAGCTAGCTAGCTACCCCAGAAATTGCTAATAGCATCTGTATCAAATATTTTTGCAAACATGTTTGATCCTGATTTAATTTCAAACGCTCCAACAGACGTTTTCCCATTCGATGGAATAGATAATGTGTTATTACCTAGATAATGTGTTATTACCTACATAATGCGCTATTACCTAGATAAAGCGTTATTACCTAGATAATGTGTTATTACCTAGATAATGTGTTATTACCTAGATAATGTGTAATCACCTAGATAATGTGTTATTACCTAGATAATGTGTTATTACCTAGATAGTGTTATTACCTAGATAGTGTTATTACCTAGATAATGTGTTATTACCTAGATAATGTGTTATTACCTAGATAATGTGTTATTACCTAGATCATGTGTTATTACCTAGATAAGGTACCGTACAGCTTTGACAGTGACGCTTGGCTTGTTATTTGTGGAAGAGATAATGAGTTATTACCTAGATAATGTGTTATTACCAAGATAATGTAATATTACCTAGATCATGTGTTATTACCTAGATCATGTGTTATTACTTAGATCATGTGTTATTACCTAGATCATGTGTTATTACCTAGATAATGTGTTATTACCTAGATAATGTGTTATTACCTAGATAATGTGTTATTACCTAGATAATGTGTTATTACCTAGATAAGGTACCGTACAGCTTTGACAGTGACGCTTGGCTTGTTATTTGACGTGTTAAATTAAAAGCTTATTTGAAGCGTCCAATAGTGTTATTTGACTTATATATTTTTTGACACGCAAAGACCCAAACGGCGTTCCAAAGAGAATTAAGAAAAGAGAATTTAGAATAGAAAAAGAGTTGGTCAGAGTTCTAGAAGACTGCACATTGTAGAGAATTTAGAATGGGAATTAAGTTGGTCAGAGTTCTAGAAGACTGCACATTGTAGAGAATTTAGAATAGAAAAAGAGTTGGTCAGAGTTCTAGAAGACTGCACATTGTAGAGAATTTAGAATAGGAATTAAGTTGGTCAGAGTTCTAGAAGACTGCACATTGTAGAGAATTTAGAATAGGAATTAAGTTGGTCAGAGTTCTAGAAGACTGCACATTGTAGAGAATTTAGAATAGGAATTAAGTTGGTCAGAGTTCTAGAAGACTGCACATTGTAGAGAATTTAGAACAGGAATTAAGTTGGTCAGAGTTCTAGAAGACTGCACATTGTAGAGAATTTAGAATAGGAATTAAGTTGGTCAGAGTTCTAGAAGACTGCACATTGTAGAGAATTTAGAACAGGAATTAAGTTGGTCAGAGTTCTAGAAGACTGCACATTGTAGAGAATTTAGAACAGGGTACTGTGACGAAACAGTTGTTTGATTATTCATAACCCCCGCCCCCTCAAAAAAAAGGAACCCCAACATGTGTGATCCACTATAAAACATTTTGTTTTAAAATGAGGGAGAGAAAACTAAACAAACAACAAAAAAAGAGCAAAATGCTTTGTTGTCAATGTATCCGTTAAAAAATAATAATAATAATTTGTCAAAGAGAAAACACAGGGAATTTGTTCCTACACCGCCTGACTAGCATATTGGAAAACGCTCGCTATAAATTACCATCAACTTTGATTCATTCTTAGATGTGTTGTCCATCCATCCAGCCTTTGAATACAACATTGACCACAACACAGGTAGAATGTGGCACCCACAGACAACACATGGGAGGTTAGTAAATAACTGAAGAGCACAGAGACATGTGACGTGGACAGCGGGAAATGAAAAGTGACTGTTGCACGTAGACAGACGACACAGATACAGGAGACGCTGTATTTTCAGTGTCCAAACCCAATGTGATGACAAAACAAAAAAAACAAGGAAGAAAACCAGGATGAATTTGGACAAGGCACAACTACAACACGATATATATTAAACATATCTTAAATATGGATCTTAAATATCTTGTATATATATATAATACGTCTATGTTTAATCTTTTATTATGTCCAACCCATCCTTTAACTCTTTAATACTGAATATATTGTGAAGACATTATGGCGATGAACTCTCCCATATTCAGCACGTGTTGTACAGAGACAGTAGGACATTACCTTTAATTAACATAGACAGTAGGACATTACCTTTAATTAACATAGACAGTAGGAGACAGTAGGACATTACCTTTAATTAGTGTTTCTACTTGTCGGTAGTTAATATGTACCTGATCCCTCCTCTGTCACCATGCCCAGTCCCTCTGCTTTATTCTGGCGCTCAAACGCATTCAGGTCCAGAACACTGGAACAGAGAGACAGAGAGGTTAACAACATATTTACACACCGAACACTCCACCGAACGGAGCGAGCGACGAGGAGGGTACAGCAGTACCTGCACGACTGCATCAGACCAGCCAGACTCTGGAAGAAGCCCACATCCTTCTTGTCTTTCAGGTAGTCCAGCATTTTCTGTCAGAGAGAAACACAGAGACATGAGAGAGTAAACACTACAGAGACACAGAGACATGAGAGAGTAAACACTACAGAGACATGAGAGAGTAAACACTACAGAGACATGAGAGAGTAAACACTGCAGAGACACAGAGACATGAGAGAGTAAACACTACAGAGACATGATAGAGTAAACACTACAGCGACATGAGAGAGTAAACACTACAGAGACATGAGAGAGTAAACACTACAGAGACATGAGAGAGTAAACACTACAGAGACATGATAGAGTAAACACTACAGAGACATGAGAGAGTAAACACTACAGAGACATGAGAGAGTAAACACTACAGAGACATGAGAGAGTAAACACTACAGAGACATGATAGAGTAAACACTACAGAGACACAGAGACATGAGAGAGTAAACACTACAGAGACATGAGAGAGTAAACACTACAGAGACATGAGAGAGTAAACACTACAGAGACACAGAGACATGAGAGAGTAAACACTACAGAGACATGAGAGAGTAAACACTACAGAGACATGAGAGAGTAAACACTACAGAGACATGAGAGAGTAAACACTACAGAGACATGAGAGAGTAAACACTACAGAGACATGAGAGAGTAAACACTACAGAGTCATGAGAGAGTAAACACTACAGAGACATGAGAGAGTAAACACTACAGAGACACAGAGACATGAGAGAGTAAACACTACAGAGACACAGAGACATGAGAGAGTAAACACTACAGAGACATGAGAGAGTAAACACTACAGAGACATGAGAGAGTAAACACTACAGAGACATGAGAGAGTAAACACTACAGAGACATGAGAGAGTAAACACTACAGACACATGAGAGAGTAAACACTACAGAGACATGAGAAAGTAAACACTACAGAGACATGAGAGAGTAAACACTACAGAGACATGAGAGTAAACACTACAGAGACATGAGAGAGTAAACACTACAGAGACACAGAGACATGAGAGAGTAAACACTACAGAGACATGAGAGAGTAAACACTACAGAGCCATGAGAGAGTAAACACTACAGAGACATGAGAGAGTAAACACTACAGAGACATGAGAGAGTAAACACTACAGAGACATGAGAGAGTAAACACTACAGAGACATGAGAGAGTAAACACTACAGATATATGAGAGAGTAAACACTACAGAGACAAAGAGACATGAGAGAGTAAACACTACAGAGACATGAGAGAGTAAACACTACAGAGACATGAGAGAGTAAACACTACAGAGACATGAGAGAGTAAACACTACAGAGACATGAGAGAGTAAACACTACAGAGACATGAGAGAGTAAACACTACAGAGACATGAGAGAGTAAACACTACAGAGACATGAGAGAGTAAACACTACAGAGACATGAGAGAGTAAACACTGCAGAGACACAGAGACATGAGAGAGTAAACACTACAGAGACATGATAGAGTAAACACTACAGCGACATGAGAGAGTAAACACTACAGAGACATGAGAGAGTAAACACTACAGAGACATGAGAGAGTAAACACTACAGAGACATGATAGAGTAAACACTACAGAGACATGAGAGAGTAAACACTACAGAGACATGAGAGAGTAAACACTACAGAGACATGAGAGAGTAAACACTACAGAGACATGATAGAGTAAACACTACAGAGACACAGAGACATGAGAGAGTAAACACTACAGAGACATGAGAGAGTAAACACTACAGAGACATGAGAGAGTAAACACTACAGAGACATGAGAGAGTAAAAACTACAGAGACATGAGAGAGTAAACACTACAGAGACACAGAGACATGAGAGAGTAAACACTACAGAGACACAGAGACATGAGAGAGTAAACACTACAGAGACATGAGAGAGTAAACACCACAGAGACACAGAGACATGAGAGAGTAAACACTACAGAGACATGAGAGAGTAAACACTACAGAGACATGATAGAGTAAACACTACAGAGACATGAGAGAGTAAACACTACAGAGACATGAGAGAGTAAACACTACAGAGACATGAGAGAGTAAACACTACAGAGACATGATAGAGTAAACACTACAGAGACACAGAGACATGAGAGAGTAAACACTACAGAGACATGAGAGAGTAAACACTACAGAGACATGAGAGAGTAAACACTACAGAGACATGAGAGAGTAAAAACTACAGAGACATGAGATAGTAAACACTACAGAGACACAGAGACATGAGAGAGTAAACACTACAGAGACACAGAGACATGAGAGAGTAAACACTACAGAGACATGAGAGAGTAAACACCACAGAGACACAGAGACATGAGAGAGTAAACACTACAGAGACATGAGAGAGTAAACACTACAGAGACATGATAGAGTAAACACTACAGAGACATGAGAGAGTAAACACTACAGAGACATGAGAGAGTAAACACTACAGAGACATGAGAGAGTAAACACTACAGAGACACAGAGACATGAGAGAGTAAACACTACAGAGACATGAGAGAGTAAACACTACAGAGACATGAGAGAGTAAACACTACAGAGACACAGAGACATGAGAGAGTAAACACTACAGAGATATGAGAGAGTAAACACTACAGAGACATGAGAGAGTAAACACTACAGAGACATGAGAGTAAACACTACAGAGACATGAGAGAGTAAACACTACAGAGACATGAGAGAGTAAACACTACAGAGACATGAGAGAGTAAACACTACAGAGACATGAGAGAGTAAACACTACAGAGACATGAGAGAGTAAACACTACAGAGACATGAGAGAGTAAACACTACAGAGACATGATAGAGTAAACACTACAGAGACACAGAGACATGAGAGAGTAAACACTACAGAGACATGAGAGAATAAACTCTACAGAGACATGAGAGAGTAAACACTACAGAGACATGAGAGAGTAAAAACTACAGAGACATGAGAGAGTAAACACTACAGAGACACAGAGACATGAGAGAGTAAACACTACAGAGACACAGAGACATGAGAGAGTAAACACTACAGAGACATGAGAGAGTAAACACCACAGAGACACAGAGACATGAGAGAGTAAACACTACAGAGACATGAGAGAGTAAACACTACAGAGACATGATAGAGTAAACACTACAGAGACATGAGAGAGTAAACACTACAGAGACATGAGAGAGTAAACACTACAGAGACATGAGAGAGTAAACACTACAGAGACACAGAGACATGAGAGAGTAAACACTACAGAGACATGAGAGAGTAAACACTACAGAGACATGAGAGAGTAAACACTACAGAGACACAGAGACATGAGAGAGTAAACACTACAGAGACATGAGAGAGTAAACACTACAGAGACATGAGAGAGTAAACACTACAGAGACATGAGAGAGTAAACACTACAGAGACATGAGAGAGTAAACACTACAGAGACATGAGAGAGTAAACACTACAGAGACATGAGAGAGTAAACACTACAGAGACATGAGAGAGTAAACACTACAGAGACACAGAGACATGAGAGAGTAAACACTACAGAGACACAGAGACATGAGAGAGTAAACACTACAGAGACATGAGAGAGTAAACACTACAGAGACATGAGAGAGTAAACACTACAGAGACATGAGAGAGTAAATGCTACAGAGACATGAGAGATTAAACACTACAGACACATGAGAGAGTAAACACTACAGAGACATGAGAAAGTAAACACTACAGAGACATGAGAGAGTAAACACTACAGAGACATGAGAGAGTAAACACTACAGAGACATGAGAGAGTAAACACTACAGAGACACAGAGACATGAGAGAGTAAACACTACAGAGACATGAGAGAGTAAACACTACAGAGACATGAGAGAGTAAACACTACAGAGACATGAGAGAGTAAACACTACAGAGACATGAGAGAGTAAACACTACAGAGACATGAGAGAGTAAACACTACAGATATATGAGAGAGTAAACACTACAGAGACACAGAGACATGAGAGAGTAAACACTACAGAGACATGAGAGAGTAAACACTACAGAGACATGAGAGAGTAAACACTACAGAGACATGAGAGAGTAAACACTACAGAGACATGAGAGAGTAAACACTACAGAGACATGAGAGAGTAAACACTACAGAGACATGAGAGAGTAAACACTACAGAGACATGAGAGAGTAAACACTACAGAGACATGAGAGAGTAAACACTACAGAGACATGAGAGAGTAAACACTACAGAGACATGAGAGAGTAAACACTACAGAGACATGAGAGAGTAAACACTACAGAGACATGAGAGAGTAAACACTACAGAGATATGAGAGAGTAAACACTACAGAGACATGAGAGAGTAAACACTACAGAGATATGAGAGAGTAAACACTACAGAGACACAGAGACATGAGAGAGTAAACACTACAGAGACATGAGAGAGTAAACACTACAGAGACATGATAGAGTAAACACTACAGAGACATGAGAGAGTAAACACTACAGAGACATGAGAGAGTAAACACTACAGAGACATGAGAGAGTAAACACTACAGAGACATGAGAGAGTAAACACTACAGAGACATGAGAGAGTAAACACTACAGAGACATGAGAGAGTAAACACTACAGAGACACAGTCGACTAGAAACACAAACAACCAATTTTATAAAGAAATATAAATAAAGTGACTAGAAATATATTGGTTGATGCATTTTGACATTAGATGCCAGATACCATGGTAGATTGATGCAGTTTAATGGTAGATACCAGGTCGATAAGTGACTGACGGTAGATTGATGCAGTTTAATGGTAGATACCAGGTCGATAAGTGACTGATGGTAGATTGATGCAGTTTAATGGTAGATACCAGGTCGATAAGTGACTGATGGTAGATTGATACAGTTTAATGGTAGATACCAGGTCGATAAGTGACTGATGGTAGATTGATGCAGTTTAATGGTAGATACCAGGTCGATAAGTGACTGATGGTAGATTGATACAGTTTAATGGTAGATACCAGGTCGATAAGTGACTGATGGTAGATTGATACAGTTTAATGGTAGATACCAGGCCGATAAGTGACTGATGGTAGATTGATACAGTTTAATGGTAGATACCAGGCCGATAAGTGACTGATGGTAGATTGATACAGTTTAATGGTAGATACCAGGCCGATAAGTGACTGATGGTAGATTGATACAGTTTAATGGTAGATACCAGGTCGATAAGTGACTGATGGTAGATTGATACAGTTTAATGGTAGATACCAGGCCGATAAGTGACTGATGGTAGATTGATACAGTTTAATGGTAGATACCAGGCCGATAAGTGACTGATGGTAGATTGATACAGTTTAATGGTAGATACCAGGCCGATAAGTGACTGATGGTAGATTGATACAGTTTAATGGTAGATACCAGGCCGATAAGTGACTGATGGTAGATTGATACAGTTTAATGGTAGATACCAGGCCGATAAGTGACTGATGGTAGATTGATGCAGTTTAATGGTAGATACCAGGCCGATAAGTGACTGATGGTAGATTGATACCGTTTAATGGTAGATACCAGGTCGATAAGTGACTGATGGTAGATTGATACAGTTTAATGGTAGATACCAGGTCGATAAGTGACTGATGGTAGATTGATGCAGTTTAATGGTAGATACCAGGTCGATAAGTGACTGATGGTAGATTGATGCAGTTTAATGGTAGATACCAGGCCGATAAGTGACTGATGGTAGATTGATGCAGTTTAATGGTAGATACCAGGCCGATAAGTGACTGATGGTAGATTGATGCAGTTTAATGGTAGATACCAGGCCGATAAGTGACTGATGGTAGATTGATGCAGTTTAATGGTAGATACCAGGCCGATAAGTGACTGATGGTAGATTGATGCAGTTTAATGGTAGATACCAGGTCGATAAGTGACTGATGGTAGATTGATGCAGTGTAATGGTAGATAGACCTACCTGCTGAACAGTCGAGTTGCCTCCATTGAGGACAGCTATCCCCAGCTTCAGAGTAGAGGCCACCATGGGACCCATCTCACCTGGTGGGGAACACAACACCTTTATACTGGGTCTAGTACGTCACAAGGTAGCTACCTACCTACTGTGGACAGAGCTCTGCTTTGTTGTGAGAGTTATCTTTATACTGGGTCTAGTACGTCACAACGTAGCTACCTACCTACTGTGGACAGAGCTCTGCTTTGTTGTGAGAGTTATGGGTCACTGAGATGTCCAATGTATTCATCACACATGGCTACTCTTTCCATGACATAGACTGACCAGGTGAATCCAGGTGAAAGCTATGCTCCCACTTCAATCAGTGTAGATGAAGGGGAGGAGACGGTGGTTAAAGAAGGATTTTTAAGCCTTGAGAAAATTGAGACTTTGATATTGTATGTGTTCCGTTCAGAGGGTGAATGGTCAAGACTAAATATTTAAGCGCCTTTGAACGGGGTATGGTAGTAGGTGCCAGGGCGCACTGGTTTGTGTCAAGAACTGCAACGCTGCTGGGTTTTTCACGCTCAACAGTTTCCTGTGTGTATCAAGAATATAGTCCACCATCTAAAGGACATCCAGCCAATTTGACACAACTGTGGGAAGCATTGGAGTCAACATGGTCCAGCATCCCCTGTGGAACGCTTTCAACACCTTGTAGAGTCAACATGGACCAGCATCCCCTGTGGAACGCTTTCAACACCTTGTAGAGTCAACATGGACCAGCATCCCCTGTGGAACGCTTTCAACACCTTGTAGAGTCAACATGGACCAGCATCCCCTGTGGAACGCTTTCAACACCTTGTAGAGTCAACATGGGCCAGCATCCCCTGTGGAACGCTTTCAACACCTTGTACAGTCCATGACCCGACAAATTTAGTCTGTTCTGAGGGCTGAAAGGGGGGGGGGGGGGCAGCGACTCACTATTAGGAAGGTGTTCCTAATGTTTTGTCCACTCAGTGGACATCCTGTTCATCCATTCTACTCAGAGAGCTTACCTTTGCTGGCGCTGATAGTCTGCAGCACCATCTCTGCAGCACCTCGGTCGTGTAACCTGGCCTGCTGATATAGCAGCTTCTGTTTCTCCATCTCTTTTTCCTGCAGGAGGGAGGGAGGAAGAGGAGGAAGAGGAGGAGGAGGAGAGACCTGAGAGACTGCACCTTCCTGTCCAATCAGACCACCGTGCGCCCATCGGGCTACAAGACACTCAACACCACCCTGGAGGTGAAGACCTACTCCTGCACCAGGTCCAAGATCACCTTCCGTAGGTGTTTTCTATCAACGTCTTTCAAATTGAATTCAGGATGATGTCACCGGTGTTAATAATGCCTGTTGAAGACAAATGTATTACAATATTGTAACTCATAACCACAGGGCCCCACATTGGCTAGTTAAGACTACAGAGGGCTTGGAGCTGGATGGGAGCAGGCAGTCTGTCTGTGTGTTAGTACAGTGAGGTGGACTGTAAGCTCAGTGCTGAGGGTCATGAGACAGATAGACAACGAGGGGGACAGTGTCATGTCTCCAGCAACACCCACTGAAACAGTGACAACCAAACAGCAGCAACAACTCTGCCCGACTGAGGGAACAGCATGGCAGGGAGCGCTATAGGGGTCCAGGCTTGGCTGCTTCCCCACTTTCCATCTGAGCCACAGCAGAAGAACACAAGGGGATGGAAGAGCTCGGGAAAAGCAAGATGGCCGCTCTCCTAATTTAGGCATTTTTTTTTTTTTTACAGTGTTGAAGAAAAAAACAAATCAGGAAGCGGAGAGGGGCGGGGCTGAACGATATGAATGAGGAACCTTCAAAAGGAACATGAAATACAGAAATACTGGAAAGGAAACAAGATGCAAAATCAACAAGAGACAGTTGTTTTTTTGAGAACTTTGTTACCAGAGATTCTTCCTCCTTCTTGGCAATTTTGTTGCTTAAACCTTTGCTTATATCACGCTGGGGAAACAGAATGGTATCATTTCACAGTGCACGGATCCCACCCAGCTATACTCAGAAAAAATAGAAAAACCTCCCAGAAAATGATGGTGAAAAGATTGGTGTAATAAGGACAGGATGTGGTCCTGAGGAACAGCCGTGAGCAGCCTACTGAAAAGCCATGCTGATTAACATCCTCAGTGTTTTAAGAGTGTCGCTGCATGATCACACAAACCACACAAGGAAAAAAAAAGATACAGATGTACACCATGTTCCATTATAACAGGGGCTCCAGAGTGGAGCAGAGGTCTAAGGCACTGCGTCTCGGTGCTACAGGCGTCATTACAGACGTCCCCTGGTTCGATTCCAGGCTGTATCACAACCGGCCGTGATTGGGAGTTCCAAAGGGCGGAGCACAATTGGCCCCAGCGTCGTCCGGGGTTAGGGTTTGGCCAGGGTAGGCCGTCATTGGCCCCAGCGTCGTCCGGGGTTAGGGTTTGGCCAGGGTAAATAACAAAATGTGTTCTTAACTGACTTGCCTCGTTAAATAAATCAAAATAAAAAATGTGGTCAATCTATGGTAAATTACACCAGGTATGAGACAGATGAGCCATATCATTATCATCTGATTGGATCTCCAACTTGAGATCCACAAGTCTCCCATTAATGTCAATGAACGATGTGTGAGAAAGTTTGTATTGCACAAGATTGTGTCAACTCAACAGAGAAGACTCTACGTGTCATCTCTTCAGGGGTCATTATCTCAACTCAGAGAAGACTCTACGTGCCATCTCTTCAGGGGTCATTATCTCAGCAGAGTAGACTCTACGTGCCATCTCTTCAGGGGTCATTATCTCAACTCAGAGAGTAGACTCTACGTGCCATCTCTTCAGGGGTCATTATCTCAACAGAGTAGACTCTACGTGCCATCTCTTCAGGGGTCATTATCTCAACTCAGAGAGAAGACTCTACGTGCCATCTCTTCAGGGGTCATTATCTCAACTCAGAGAGAAGACTCTACGTGCCATCTCTTCAGGGGTCATTATCTCAACTCAGAGAGAAGACTCTACGTGCCATCTCTTCAGGGGTCATTATCTCAACTCAGAGAGAAGACTCTACGTCCCATCTCTTCAGGGGTCATTATCTCAACTCAGAGAGAAGACTCTACGTCCCATCTCTTCAGGGGTCATTATCTCAACTCAGAGAGAAGACTCTACGTCCCATCTCTTCAGGGGTCATTATCTCAACTCAGAGAGAAGACTCTACGTGCCATCTCTTCAGGGGTCATTATCTCAACTCAGAGAGAAGACTCTACGTGCCATCTCTTCAGGGGTCATTATCTCAACTCAGAGAGAAGACTCTACGTGCCATCTCTTCAGGGGTCATTATCTCAACTCAGAGAGAAGACTCTATGTGCCATCTCTTCAGGGGTCATTATCTCAACTCAGAGAGTAGACTACGTGCCATCTCTTCAGGGGTCATTATCTCAACTCAGAGAGTAGACTCTACGTGCCATCTCTTCAGGGGTCATTATCTCAACTCAGAGAAGACTCTACGTGCCATCTCTTCAGGGGTCATTATCTCAACAGAGTAGACTCTACGTGCCATCTCTTCAGGGGTCATTATCTCAACTCAGAGAGTAGACTACGTGCCATCTCTTCAGGGGTCATTATCTCAACTCAGAGAGAAGACTCTACGTGTCATCTCTTCAGGGGTCATTATCTCAACAGAGTAGACTCTACGTGCCATCTCTTCAGGGGTCATTATCTCAACTCAGAGAAGACTCTATGTGCCATCTCTTCGGGGGTCATTATCTCAAATCAGAGAGAAGACTATGTGCAATCTCTTCAGTGGTCATTATCTCAACAGAGAAGACTCTATGTCCCATCTCTTCAGGGGTCATTATCTCAACTCAGAGAGAAGACTCTACGTGCCATCTCTTCAGGGGTCATTATCTCAACTCAGAGAGAAGACTCTATGTGCCATCTCTTCAGGGGTCATTATCTCAACTCAGAGAAGGCTCTACCTACCATCTCTTCAGGGGTCATTATCTCAACCCAGAGAGAAGACTCTACCTGCCATCTCTTCAGGGGTCATTATCTCAACTCAGAGAGAAGACTCTATGTGCCATCTCTTCAGGGGTCATTATCTCAACTCAGAGAGAAGACTCTACCTGCCATCTCTTCAGGGGTCATTATCTCAACTCAGAGAAGACTCTAGCTGCCATCTCTTCAGGGTTCATTTAAAAGCTGCCTGCAAGCCATGGGAAACTAAATAACCCACATTTTAAAAGACGTCACCCTCTTTTTAAAATGCTTCTGGGGGAGGGATGGGCAAAAGTTAAATGGGTTGGACGGTGTTCAAGAGGAGATACCTACTTCAAAACTCTTCACCTCCTCTCCATCCTCATCCTCTTCATCATGACAGCTCTGGTGGAGAAATGGATGATACAGAAAGAGAAAGACATTATAACCAATAAATCAATCAACCAATGAAGTGATAGGGCCAATCAAATAATAAATCAATCAACCAAGTGATCGGACCAATCAAATAATAAATCAATCAACCAATGAAGTGATCGGACCAATCAAGTAATAAATCAATCAACCAATGAAGTGATAGGACCAATCAAGTAATAAATCAATCAACCAATGAAGTGATAGGACCAATCAAGTAATAAATCAATCAACCAATGAAGTGATAGGACCAATCAAGTAATAAATCAATCAACCAATGAAGTGATAGGACCAATCAAATAATTGATGAATCAGTAGAAAAACATAATGGATTGTGACATAAGACCACTCTGAATGCAAGAGGTACCTTAGCCATAATGTCAGCATAGGCCATGTAGAGAATGTCCTCTTCCAGCTTACTGCAACACACAGTAGATAAGGTCATTATTATTGTGTCATAGTAGTAGTAGAATCAGGAAGGTTCTAGAACATCAGGTAGACATCAGATCCACTGTAATGGATCAGTTACAGCCGTGGCATTATCATGGTTTTATACCACCGGGTAGAGAGGATGATGTATCCTATAGAGTGTTACAGTCCTGGTTTTATACCACCAGGTAGAGAGGATGATGTATCATATAGAGAGTGTTACAGTCCTGGTATTACTATGGTTTTATACCACCAGGTAGAGAGGATGATGTAACATTACTAGTTACAGTCCTGGTATTACTATGGTTTTATACCACCGGGTAGAGAGGATGATGTATCATATAGAGAGTGTTACAGTCCTGGTATTACTATGGTTTTATACCACCAGGTAGAGAGGATGATGTATCATATAGAGAGTGTTACAGTCCTGGTATTACTATGGTTTTATACCACCGGGTAGAGACGATGATGTATCATATAGAGAGTGTTACAGTCCTGGTATTACTATGGTTTTATACCACCAGGTAGAGAGGATGATGTAACATTACTAGTTACAGTCCTGTTATTACTATGGTTTTATACCACCGGGTAGAGAGGATGATGTATCATATAGAGAGTGTTACAGTCCTGGTATTACTATGGTTTTATACCACCAGGTAGAGAGGATGATGTATCATATAGAGAGTGTTACAGTCCTGGTATTACTATAGTTTTATACCACCAGGTAAAGAGGATGATGTATCATATAGAGAGTGTTACAGTCCTGGTATTACTATAGTTTTATACCACCAGGTAGAGAGGATGATGTATCATATAGAGAGTGTTACAGTCCTGGTATTACTATGGTTTTATACCACTGGGTAGAGAGGATGATGTAACATTACTAGTTACAGTCCTGGTATTACTATGGTTTTATACCACCGGGTAGAGAGGATGATGTATCATATAGAGAGTGTTACAGTCCTGGTATTACTATGGTTTTATACCACCGGGTAGAGAGGATGATGTATCATATAGAGAGTGTTACAGTCCTGGTATTACTATGGTTTTATACCACTGGGTAGAGAGGATGATGTATCATATAGAGAGTGTTACAGTCCTGGTATTACTATAGTTTTATACCACCGGGTAGAGAGGATGATGTATCATATAGAGAGTGTTACAGTCCTGGTATTACTACAGTTTACTAACCAGCTAGAGAGCAGAGTTACCCACCACTTCTCAGTCAGGGCCGTCCTACTGAATAACTGTATGAGCTGATGAAGAGGGTCGATCCTCTTGGCTCCCTCATCTTCTTCAGGAGGCTCCTCTCCTCCAGGTCTCTGTGAAGACAGAATAAAAAATAAAAAATGATTCTTCACAATCCACAAACGTCAAATCTCTTTCTACGGGGCCTTCTAGTCTACACCACATCTACACAGGTAACACTCTCAAGTCTCAACCACAAAATAAACTCTGATAAGGATCACATCTTCTTTCTGGGAACAAAAACATGTTATGAACACTACTCCCTAGAGACCATATGAACACTACTCCCTGGAGACCAGTGATGAATATATGAACACTACTCCCTAGAGACCATATGAACACTACTCCCTAGAGACCATATGAACACTACTCCCTAGAGACCATATGAACACTACTCCCTAGAGACCATATGAACACTACTCCCTAGAGACCATATGAACACTACTCCCTAGAGACCATATGAACACTACTCCCTAGAGACCATATGAACACTACTCCCTGGAGACCATATGAACACTACTCCCTAGAGACCATATGAACACTACTCCCTAGAGACCATATGAACACTACTCCCTAGAGACCATATGAACACTACTCCCTGGAGACCATATGAACACTACTCCCTAGAGACCATATGAACACTACTCCCTAGAGACCATATGAACACTACTCCCTAGAGACCATATGAACACTACTCCCTAGAGACCATATGAACACTACTCCCTAGAGACCATATGAACACTACTCCCTAGAGACCATATGAACACTACTCCCTAGAGACCATATGAACACTACTCCCTAGAGACCATATGAACACTACTCCCTGGAGACCATATGAACACTACTCCCTGGAGACCATATGAACACTACTCCCTAGAGACCATATGTACACTACTCCCTGGAGACCATATGAACACTACTCCCTAGAGACCATATGAACACTACTCCCTAGAGACCATATGAACACTACTCCCTAGAGACCATATGAACACTACTCCCTAGAGACCATATGAACACTACTCCCTAGAGACCATATGAACACTACTCCCTAGAGACCATATGAACACTACTCCCTAGAGACCATATGAACACTACTCCCTAGAGACCATATGAACACTACTCCCTAGAGACCATATGAACACTACTCCCTAGAGACCATATGAACACTACTCCCTAGAGACCATATGAACACTACTCCCTAGAGACCATATGAACACTACTCCATAGAGACCATATGAACACTACTCCCTAGAGGCCATATGAACACTACTCCCTGGAGACCATATGAACACTACTCCCTAGAGACCATATGAACACTACTCCCTAGAGAACATATGAACACTACTCCCTAGAGACCAGTGATGAATATATGAACACTACTCCCTGGAGACCATATGAACACTACTCCCTAGAGACCATATGAACACTACTCCCTAGAGACCAGTGATGAATATATGAACACTACTCCCTGGAGACCATATGAACACTACTCCCTAGAGACCATATGAACACTACTCCCTAGAGACCATATGAACACTACTCCCTAGAGACCATATGAACACTACTCCCTGGAGACCATATGAACACTACTCCCTAGAGACCATATGAACACTACTCCCTAGAGACCATATGAATACTACTCCCTAGAGACCATATGAACACTACTCCCTAGAGACCATATGAACACTACTCCCTAGAGACCATATGAACACTACTCCCTAGAGACCATATGAACACTACTCCCTAGAGACCATATGAATACTACTCCCTAGAGACCATATGAACACTACTCCCTAGAGACCATATGAACACTACTCCCTAGAGACCATATGAACACTACTCCCTGGAGACCATATGAACACTACTCCCTAGAGACCAGTGATGAATATATGAACACTACTCCCTAGAGACCATATGAACACTACTCCCTAGAGACCATATGAACACTACTCCCTAGAGACCATATGAACACTACTCCCTAGAGACCATATGAACACTACTCCCTAGAGACCATATGAACACTACTCCCTAGAGACCATATGAACACTACTCCCTAGAGACCATATGAACACTACTCCCTAGAGACCATATGAACACTACTCCCTAGAGACCATATGAACACTACTCCCTGGAGACCATATGAACACTACTCCCTGGAGACCATATGAACACTACTCCCTAGAGACCATATGAACACTACTCCCTAGAGACCATATGAACACTACTCCCTAGAGACCATATGAACACTACTCCCTAGAGACCATATGAACACTACTCCCTAGAGACCAGTGATGAATATATGAACACTACTCCCTAGAGACCATATGAACACTACTCCCTAGAGACCATATGAACACTACTCCCTAGAGACCATATGAACACTACTCCCTAGAGACCATATGAACACTACTCCCTAGAGACCATATGAACACTACTCCCTAGAGACCATATGAACACTACTCCCTGGAGACCATATGAACACTACTCCCTGGAGACCATATGAACACTACTCCCTAGAGACCATATGAACACTACTCCCTAGAGACCATATGAACACTACTCCCTAGAGACCATATGAACACTACTCCCTAGAGACCATATGAACACTACTCCCTAGAGACCAGTGATGAATATATGAACACTACTCCCTGGAGACCATATGAACACTACTCCCTAGAGACCATATGAACACTACTCCCTAGAGACCAGTGATGAATATATGAACACTACTCCCTGGAGACCATATGAACACTACTCCCTAGAGACCATATGAACACTACTCCCTAGAGACCATATGAACACTACTCCCTAGAGACCATATGAACACTACTCCCTGGAGACCATATGAACACTACTCCCTAGAGACCATATGAACACTACTCCCTAGAGACCATATGAATACTACTCCCTAGAGACCATATGAACACTACTCCCTAGAGACCATATGAACACTACTCCCTAGAGACCATATGAACACTACTCCCTAGAGACCATATGAACACTACTCCCTAGAGACCATATGAATACTACTCCCTAGAGACCATATGAACACTACTCCCTAGAGACCATATGAACACTACTCCCTAGAGACCATATGAACACTACTCCCTGGAGACCATATGAACACTACTCCCTAGAGACCAGTGATGAATATATGAACACTACTCCCTAGAGACCATATGAACACTACTCCCTAGAGACCATATGAACACTACTCCCTAGAGACCATATGAACACTACTCCCTAGAGACCATATGAACACTACTCCCTAGAGACCATATGAACACTACTCCCTAGAGACCATATGAACACTACTCCCTAGAGACCATATGAACACTACTCCCTAGAGACCATATGAATACTACTCCCTGGAGACCATATGAACACTACTCCCTAGAGACCATATGAACACTACTCCCTAGAGACCAGTGATGAATATATGAACACTACTCCCTAGAGACCATATGAACACTACTCCCTAGAGACCATATGAACACTACTCCCTAGAGGCCATATGAACACTACTCCCTAGAGACCATATGAACACTACTCCCTGGAGACCATATGAACACTACTCCCTAGAGACCATATGAACACTACTCCCTAGAGACCATATGAACACTACTCCCTGGAGACCATATGAACACTACTCCCTAGAGACCATATGAACACTACTCCCTAGAGACCATATGAACACTACTCCCTGGAGACCATATGAACACTACTCCCTAGAGACCATATGAACACTACTCCCTAGAGACCATATGAACACTACTCCCTAGAGACCATATGAACACTACTCCCTGGAGACCATATGAACACTACTCCCTAGAGACCATATGAACACTACTCCCTAGAGACCATATGAACACTACTCCCTAGAGACCATATGAACACTACTCCCTGGAGACCATATGAACACTACTCCCTAGAGACCATATGAACACTACTCCCTAGAGACCATATGAACACTACTCCCTAGAGACCATATGAACACTACTCCCTAGAGGCCATATGAACACTACTCCCTAGAGACCATATGAACACTACTCCCTAGAGACCATATGAACACTACTCCCTGGAGACCATATGAACACTACTCCCTGGAGACCATATGAACACTACTCCCTAGAGACCATATGAACACTACTCCCTAGAGACCATATGAACACTACTCCCTAGAGACCATATGAACACTACTCCCTAGAGACCATATGAACACTACTCCCTAGAGACCATATGAACACTACTCCCTAGAGACCATATGAACACTACTCCCTAGAGACCATATGAACACTACTCCCTAGAGACCATATGAACACTACTCCCTGGAGACCATATGAACACTACTCCCTAGAGACCATATGAACACTACTCCCTGGAGACCATATGAACACTACTCCCTAGAGACCATATGAACACTACTCCCTAGAGACCATATGAACACTACTCCCTAGAGACCATATGAACACTACTCCCTAGAGACCATATGAATACTACTCCCTAGAGACCATATGAACACTACTCCCTGGAGACTATATGAACACTACTCCCTGGAGACCATATGAACACTACTCCCTAGAGACCATATGAACACTACTCCCTAGAGACCATATGAACACTACTCCCTGGAGACCATATGAACACTACTCCCTAGAGACCATATGAACACTACTCCCTAGAGACCATATGAACACTACTCCCTAGAGACCATATGAACACTACTCCCTAGAGACCATATGAACACTACTCCCTAGAGACCATATGAACACTACTCCCTAGAGACCATATGAACACTACTCCCTAGAGACCATATGAACACTACTCCCTAGAGACCATATGAACACTACTCCCTAGAGACCATATGAACACTACTCCCTAGAGACCATATGAACACTACTCCCTAGAGACCATATGAACACTACTCCCTAGAGACCATATGAATACTACTCCCTAGAGACCATATGAATACTACTCCCTAGAGACCATATGAACACTACTCCCTAGAGACCAGTGATGAATATATGAACACTACTCCCTAGAGACCATATGAACACTACTCCCTAGAGACCATATGAACACTACTCCCTAGAGACCATATGAACACTACTCCCTAGAGACCAGTGATGAATATATGAACACTACTCCCTAGAGACCATATGAACACTACTCCCTAGAGACCATATGAACACTACTCCCTGGAGACCATATGAACACTACTCCCTAGAGACCATATGAACACTACTCCCTAGAGACCATATGAACACTACTCCCTAGAGACCATATGAACACTACTCCCTAGAGACCATATGAACACTACTCCCTAGAGACCATATGAACACTACTCCCTAGAGACCATATGAACACTACTCCCTAGAGACCATATGAACACTACTCCCTAGAGACCATATGAACACTACTCCCTAGAGACCATATGAACACTACTCCCTAGAGACCATATGAACACTACTCCCTA
The DNA here is from genome assembly GCF_057628025.1 of Oncorhynchus mykiss. Lineage (NCBI taxonomy): Eukaryota > Metazoa > Chordata > Actinopteri > Salmoniformes > Salmonidae > Oncorhynchus > Oncorhynchus mykiss. The sequence continues at coordinate 62,449,453 of NC_143044.1, read as the reverse complement.
GAGACCATATGAACACTACTCCCTAGAGACCATATGAACACTACTCCCTAGAGACCATATGAATACTACTCCCTAGAGACCATATGAACACTACTCCCTAGAGGCCATATGAACACTACTCCCTAGAGACCATATGAACACTACTCCCTAGAGACCATATGAACACTACTCCCTAGAGACCATATGAACACTACTCCCTAGAGACCATATGAACACTACTCCCTAGAGACCATATGAACACTACTCCCTGGAGACCATATGAACACTACTCCCTAGAGACCATATGAACACTACTCCCTAGAGACCAGTGATGAACACTACTCCCTGGAGACCATATGAACACTACTCCCTAGAGACCATATGAACACTACTCCCTAGAGACCATATGAACACTACTCCCTAGAGACTATATGAACACTACTCCCTAGAGACCATATGAACACTACTCCCTAGAGACCATATGAACACTACTCCCTAGAGACCATATGAACACTACTCCCTGGAGACCATATGAACACTACTCCCTAGAGACCATATGAACACTACTCCCTAGAGACCAGTGATGAACACTACTCCCTGGAGACCATATGAACACTACTCCCTAGAGACCATATGAACACTACTCCCTAGAGACCATATGAACACTACTCCCTAGAGGCCATATGAACACTACTCCCTAGAGACCATATGAACACTACTCCCTAGAGACCATATGAACACTACTCCCTAGAGACCATATGAACACTACTCCCTAGAGACCATATGAACACTACTCCCTAGAGACCATATGAACACTACTCCCTAGAGACCATATGAACACTACTCCCTAGAGACCAGTGATGAACACTACTCCCTAGAGACCATATGAACACTACTCCCTAGAGACCATATGAATACTACTCCCTAGAGACCATATGAACACTACTCCCTAGAGACCATATGAACACTACTCCCTAGAGACCATATGTACACTACTCCCTAGAGACCATATGAACACTACTCCCTAGAGACCATATGAACACTACTCCCTAGAGACCATATGAACACTACTCCCTAGAGACCATATGAACACTACTCCCTAGAGACCATATGAACACTACTCCCTAGAGACCATATGAACACTACTCCCTAGAGACCATATGAATACTACTCCCTAGAGACCATATGAACACTACTCCCTAGAGACCATATGAACACTACTCCCTAGAGACCATATGAACACTACTCCCTAGAGACCATATGAACACTACTCCCTAGAGACCATATGAACACTACTCCCTAGAGACCATATGAATACTACTCCCTAGAGACCATATGAACACTACTCCCTAGAGACCATATGAACACTACTCCCTAGAGACCAGTGATGAATATATGAACACTACTCCCTAGAGACCATATGAACACTACTCCCTAGAGACCATATGAATACTACTCCCTAGAGACCATATGAACACTACTCCCTAGAGACCATATGTACACTACTCCCTAGAGACCAGTGATGAATATATGAACACTACTCCCTAGAGACCATATGAACACTACTCCCTAGAGACCATATGAACACTACTCCCTAGAGACCATATGAACACTACTCCCTAGAGACCATATGAACACTACTCCCTAGAGACCATATGAACACTACTCCCTAGAGACCATATGAACACTACTCCCTAGAGACCATATGAACACTACTCCCTAGAGACCATATGAACACTACTCCCTGGAGACCATATGAACACTACTCCCTAGAGAGCATATGAACACTACTCCCTGGAGACCATATGAACACTACTCCCTAGAGGCCATATGAACACTACTCCCTAGAGACCATATGAACACTACTCCCTAGAGACCAGTGATGAATATATGAACACTACTCCCTAGAGACCAGTGATGAATATATGAACACTACTCCCTAGAGACCATATGAACACTACTCCCTAGAGACCATATGAACACTACTCCCTAGAGACCATATGAACACTACTCCATAGAGACCATATGAACACTACTCCCTGGAGACCATATGAACACTACTCCCTAGAGACCATATGAACACTACTCCCTAGAGACCATATGAACACTACTCCCTAGAGACCATATGAACACTACTCCCTAGAGACCATATGAACACTACTCCTTAGAGACCATATGAACACTACTCCCTGGAGACCATATGAACACTACTCCCTAGAGACCATATGAACACTACTCCCTAGAGACCATATGAACACTACTCCCTAGAGACCATATGAACACTACTCCCTGGAGACCATATGAATACTACTCCCTGGAGACCATATGAACACTACTCCCTAGAGACCATATGAACACTACTCCCTAGAGACCATATGAACACTACTCCCTAGAGACCATATGAACAATACTCCCTGGAGACCATATGAATACTACTCCCTGGAGACCATATGAATACTACTCCCTGGAGACCATATGAACACTACTCCCTAGAGACCATATGAACAATACTCCCTGGAGACCATATGAATACTACTCCCTGGAGACCATATGAATACTACTCCCTGGAGACCATATGAACACTACTCCCTAGAGACCATATGAACAATACTCCCTGGAGACCATATGAACACTACTCCCTAGAGACCATATGAACACTACTCCCTAGAGACCATATGAACACTACTCCCCTAGAGACCATATGAACACTACTCCCTAGAGACCATATGAACACTACTCCCTAGAGACCATATGAACACTACTCCCTGGAGACCATATGAACACTACTCCCTAGAGACCATATGAACAATACTCCCTGGAGACCATATGAATACTACTCCCTAGAGACCATATGAACACTACTCCCTAGAGACCATATGAACACTACTCCCTAGAGACCATATGAACACTACTCCCTAGAGACCATATGAACACTACTCCCTGGAGACCATATGAACAATACTCCCTAGAGACCATATGAATACTACTCCCTAGAGACCATATGAACACTACTCCCTAGAGACCATATGAACACTACTCCCTAGAGACCATATGAACACTACTCCCTAGAGACCATATGAACACTACTCCCTAGAGACCATAAGAACACTACTCCCTAGAGACCAGTGATGAATATATGAACACTACTCCTTAGAGACCATATGAACACTACTCCCTAGAGACCATATGAACACTACTCCCTAGAGACCATATGAACACTACTCCCTAGAGACCATATGAACACTACTCCCTAGAGACCATATGAACACTACTCCCTAGAGACCATATGAACACTACTCCCTAGAGACCATATGAACACTACTCCCTAGAGACCATATGAACACTACTCCCTAGAGACCATATGAACACTACTCCCTAGAGACCATATGAACACTACTCCCTAGAGACCATATGAACACTACTCCCTAGAGACCATATGAACACTACTCCCTGGAGACCATATGAACACTACTCCCTAGAGACCATATGAACACTACTCCTTAGAGACCATATGAACACTACTCCCTAGAGACCATATGAACACTACTCCCTAGAGACCATATGAACACTACTCCCTAGAGACCATATGAACACTACTCCCTAGAGACCATATGAACACTACTCCCTAGAGACCATATGAACACTACTCCCTAGAGACCATATGTACACTACTCCCTGGAGACCATATGAACACTACTCCCTAGAGACCATATGAACACTACTCCCTAGAGACCATATGAACACTACTCCCTAGAGACCAGTGATGAATATATGAACACTACTCCCTAGAGACCATATGAACACTACTCCCTAGAGGCCATATGAACACTACTCCCTAGAGACCATATGAACACTACTCCCTAGAGACCATATGAACACTACTCCCTAGAGACCAGTGATGAATATATGAACACTACTCCTTAGAGACCATATGTACACTACTCCCTAGAGACCATATGAACACTACTCCCTAGAGACCAGTGATGAATATATGAACACTACTCCCTAGAGACCATATGAACACTACTCCCTAGAGACCAGTGATGAATATATGAACACTACTCCCTAGAGACCAGTGATGAATATATGAACACTACTCCCTAGAGACCATATGAACACTACTCCCTAGAGACCATATGAACACTACTCCCTAGAGACCAGTGATGAATATATGAACACTACTCCTTAGAGACCATATGTACACTACTCCCTAGAGACCATATGAACACTACTCCCTAGAGACCAGTGATGAATATATGAACACTACTCCCTAGAGACCATATGAACACTACTCCCTAGAGACCAGTGATGAATATATGAACACTACTCCCTAGAGACCAGTGATGAATATATGAACTCTACTCCCTAGAGACCATATGAACACTACTCCCTAGAGACCAGTGATGAATATATGAACACTACTCCCTGGAGACCATATGAATACTACTCCCTAGAGACCAGTGATGAATATATGAACACTACTCCCTAGAGACCAGTGATGAATATATGAACACTACTCCCTAGAGACCATATGAACACTACTCCCTAGAGACCAGTGATGAATATATGAACACTACTCCTTAGAGACCATATGTACACTACTCCCTAGAGACCATATGAACACTACTCCCTAGAGACCAGTGATGAATATATGAACACTACTCCCTAGAGACCATATGAACACTACTCCCTAGAGACCAGTGATGAATATATGAACACTACTCCCTAGAGACCAGTGATGAATATATGAACACTACTCCCTAGAGACCATATGAACACTACTCCCTAGAGACCAGTGATGAATATATGAACACTACTCCTTAGAGACCATATGTACACTACTCCCTAGAGACCATATGAACACTACTCCCTAGAGACCAGTGATGAATATATGAACACTACTCCCTGGAGACCATATGAACACTACTCCCTAGAGACCATATGAACACTACTCCCTAGAGACCATATGAACACTACTCCCTGGAGACCATATGAACACTACTCCCTAGAGACCATATGAACACTACTCCCTAGAGACCATATGAACACTACTCCCTAGAGACCATATGAACACTACTCCCTGGAGACCATATGAACACTACTCCCTGGAGACCATATGAACACTACTCCCTAGAGACCATATGAACACTACTCCCTAGAGACCATATGTACACTACTCCCTGGAGACCATATGAACACTACTCCCTAGAGACCATATGAACACTACTCCCTAGAGACCATATGTACACTACTCCTTAGAGACCATATGAACACTACTCCCTGGAGACTATATGAACACTACTCCCTAGAGGCCATATGAACACTACTCCCTAGAGACCATATGAACACTACTCCCTAGAGACCATATGAACACTACTCCCTAGAGACCATATGAACACTACTCCCTAGAGACCATATGAACACTACTCCCTAGAGACCATATGAACACTACTCCCTAGAGACCATATGAACACTACTCCCTAGAGACCATATGAACACTACTCCCTAGAGACCATATGAATACTACTCCCTAGAGACCATATGAACACTACTCCCTAGAGACCATATGAACACTACTCCCTGGAGACCATATGAATACTACTCCCTAGAGACCATATGAACACTACTCCCTAGAGACCATATGAACACTACTCCCTGGAGACCATATGAACACTACTCCCTAGAGACCATATGAACACTACTCCCTAGAGACCATATGAATACTACTCCCTAGAGACCATATGAACACTACTCCCTAGAGACCATATGTACACTACTCCCTGGAGACCATATGAACACTACTCCCTAGAGACCATATGAACACTACTCCCTAGAGACCATATGAATACTACTCCCTGGAGACCATATGAACACTACTCCCTAGAGACCATATGAACACTACTCCTTAGAGACCATATGAACACTACTCCCTGGAGACCATATGAACACTACTCCCTAGAGACCATATGAACACTACTCCCTAGAGACCATATGAATACTACTCCCTAGAGACCATATGAACACTACTCCCTGGAGACCATATGAACACTACTCCCTAGAGACCATATGAACACTACTCCCTAGAGACCATATGAACACTACTCCCTAGAGACCATATGAACACTACTCCCTGGAGACCATATGAACACTACTCCCTAGAGACCAGTGATGAATATATGAACACTACTCCTTAGAGACCATATGAACACTACTCCCTAGAGACCATATGAACACTACTCCCTAGAGACCATATGAACACTACTCCCTAGAGACCATATGAATACTACTCCCTAGAGAACATATGAACACTACTCCCTAGAGACCATATGAACACTACTCCCTAGAGACCATATGAACACTACTCCCTAGAGACCATATGAACACTACTCCCTGGAGACCATATGAACACTACTCCCTAGAGACCATATGAACACTACTCCCTAGAGACCATATGAACACTACTCCCTAGAGACCATATGAACACTACTCCCTAGAGACCATATGTACACTACTCCCTGGAGACCATATGAACACTACTCCCTAGAGACCATATGAACACTACTCCCTGGAGACCATATGAACACTACTCCCTAGAGACCATATGAACACTACTCCCTAGAGACCATATGAATACTACTCCCTAGAGACCAGTGATGAATATATGAACACTACTCCCTAGAGACCATATGAATACTACTCCCTAGAGACCATATGAACACTACTCCCTAGAGACCATATGAACACTACTCCCTAGAGACCATATGAACACTACTCCCTAGAGACCATATGAACACTACTCCCTAGAGACCATATGAATACTACTCCCTAGAGACCATATGAACACTACTCCCTAGAGGCCATATGAACACTACTCCCTAGAGACCAGTGATGAATATATGAACACTACTCCCTAGAGACCATATGAATACTACTCCCTAGAGACCATATGAACACTACTCCCTAGAGACCATATGAACACTACTCCCTAGAGACCATATGAACACTACTCCCTAGAGACCATATGAACACTACTCCCTAGAGGCCATATGAACACTACTCCCTAGAGACCAGTGATGAATATATGAACACTACTCCCTAGAGACCATATGAACACTACTCCCTAGAGACCATATGAACACTACTCCCTAGAGACCATATGAACACTACTCCCTAGAGACCAGTGATGAATATATGAACACTACTCCCTAGAGACCATATGAATACTACTCCCTAGAGACCATATGAACACTACTCCCTAGAGACCATATGAACACTACTCCCTAGAGACCATATGAACACTACTCCCTAGAGACCAGTGATGAATATATGAACACCACTCCCTAGAGACCATATGAATACTACTCCCTAGAGACCATATGAACACTACTCCCTAGAGACCATATGAACACTACTCCCTAGAGACCATATGAACACTACTCCCTAGAGACCATATGAACACTACTCCCTGGAGACCATATGAACACTACTCCCTAGAGACCATATGAACACTACTCCCTAGAGACCATATGAACACTACTCCCTAGAGACCATATGAATACTACTCCCTAGAGACCATATGAACACTACTCCCTAGAGGCCATATGAACACTACTCCCTAGAGACCAGTGATGAATATATGAACACTACTCCCTAGAGACCATATGAATACTACTCCCTAGAGACCATATGAACACTACTCCCTAGAGACCATATGAACACTACTCCCTAGAGACCATATGAACACTACTCCCTAGAGACCATATGAACACTACTCCCTAGAGACCATATGAACACTACTCCCTAGAGACCATATGAACACTACTCCCTAGAGACCATATGAACACTACTCCCTAGAGACCATATGAATACTACTCCCTAGAGACCATATGAACACTACTCCCTAGAGACCATATGAACACTACTCCCTAGAGGCCATATGAACACTACTCCCTAGAGACCAGTGATGAATATATGAACACTACTCCCTAGAGACCAGTGATGAATATATGAACACTACTCCCTAGAGACCATATGAATACTACTCCCTAGAGACCATATGAACACTACTCCCTAGAGACTATATGAACACTACTCCCTAGAGACCATATGAACACTACTCCCTAGAGACTATATGAACACTACTCCCTAGAGACCATATGAACACTACTCCCTAGAGACCATATGAACACTACTCCCTAGAGACCATATGAACACTACTCCCTAGAGACCATATGAACACTACTCCCTAGAGACCATATGAATACTACTCCCTAGAGACCATATGAACACTACTCCCTAGAGACCATATGAACACTACTCCCTAGAGACCATATGAACACTACTCCCTAGAGACCATATGAACACTACTCCCTAGAGACCATAAGAACACTACTCCCTAGAGACCATATGAACACTACTCCCTAGAGACCATATGAACACTACTCCCTAGAGACCATATTAACACTACTCCCTAGAGACCATATGAACACTACTCCCTAGAGACCATATGAACACTACTCCCTGGAGACCATATGAACACTACTCCCTAGAGACCATATGAACACTACTCCCTAGAGACCATATGAACACTACTCCTTAGAGACCATATGAACACTACTCCCTGGAGACCATATGAACACTACTCCTTAGAGACCATATGAACACTACTCCCTAGAGACCATATGAACACTACTCCCTAGAGACCATATGAACACTACTCCCTAGAGACCATATGAACACTACTCCCTAGAGACCATATGAACACTACTCCCTAGAGACCATATGAACACTACTCCCTGGAGACCATATGAACACTACTCCCTGGAGACCATATGAACACTACTCCCTAGAGACCATATGAACACTACTCCCTGGAGACCATATGAACACTACTCCCTAGAGACCATGTGAACACTACTCCCTAGAGACCATATGAACACTACTCCCTAGAGACCATATGAACACTACTCCCTAGAGACCATATGAACACTACTCCCTAGAGACCATATGAACACTACTCCCTAGAGACCATATGTACACTACTCCCTAGAGACCAGTGATGAATATATGAACACTACTCCCTAGAGACCATATGAACACTACTCCCTAGAGACCATATGAACACTACTCCCTGGAGACCATATGAACACTACTCCCTAGAGACCATATGAACACTACTCCCTAGAGACCATATGAACACTACTCCCTAGAGACCATATGAACACTACTCCCTGGAGACCATATGAACACTACTCCCTAGAGACCATATGAACACTACTCCCTAGAGACCATATGAACACTACTCCCTGGAGACCATATGAACACTACTCCCTAGAGACCATATGAACACTACTCCCTAGAGACCATATGAACACTACTCCCTAGAGACCATATGAACACTACTCCCTAGAGACCATATGAACACTACTCCCTGGAGACCATATGAACACTACTCCCTAGAGACCATATGAACACTACTCCCTAGAGACCATATGAACACTACTCCCTAGAGACCATATGAACACTACTCCCTGGAGACCATATGAACACTACTCCCTAGAGACCATATGAACACTACTCCCTGGAGACCATATGAACACTACTCCCTAGAGACCATATGAACACTACTCCCTAGAGACCATATGAACACTACTCCCTAGAGACCATATGAATACTACTCCCTAGAGACCATATGAACACTACTCCCTGGAGACCATATGAACACTACTCCCCTAGAGACCATATGAACACTACTCCCTAGAGACCATATGAACACTACTCCCTGGAGACCATATGAACACTACTCCCTAGAGAGCAGTGATGAATATATGAACACTACTCCCTAGAGACCATATGAACACTACTCCCTAGAGACCAGTGATGATTATATGAACACTACTCCCTAGAGACCATATGAACACTACTCCCTGGAGACCATATGAACACTACTCCCTGGAGACCATATGAACACTACTCCCTAGAGACCAGTGATGAATATATGAACACTACTCCCTAGAGACCATATGAACACTACTCCCTGGAGACCATATGAATACTACTCCCTAGAGACCATATGAACACTACTCCCTAGAGACCATATGAATACTACTCCCTAGAGACCATATGAACACTACTCCCTAGAGACCATATGAACACTACTCCTTAGAGACCATATGAACACTACTCCCTAGAGACCATATGAACACTACTCCCTAGAGACCATATGAACACTACTCCCTAGAGACCATATGAATACTACTCCCTAGAGACCATATGAACACTACTCCCTAGAGACCATAAGAACACTACTCCCTAGAGACCATATGAACACTACTCCCTAGAGACCATATGAACACTACTCCCTAGAGACCATATGAACACTACTCCTTAGAGACCATATGAACACTACTCCCTAGAGACCATATGAACACTACTCCCTGGAGACCATATGAACACTACTCCCTAGAGACCATATGAACACTACTCCCTAGAGACCATAAGAACACTACTCCCTAGAGACCATATGAACACTACTCCCTAGAGACCATATGAACACTACTCCCTAGAGGCCATATGAACACTACTCCCTGGAGACTATATGAACACTACTCCCTAGAGGCCATATGAACACTACTCCCTAGAGACCATATGAACACTACTCCCTAGAGACCATATGAACACTACTCCCTAGAGACCATATGAATACTACTCCCTAGAGGCCATATGAACACTACTCCCTAGAGACCATATGAACACTACTCCCTAGAGACCATATGAACACTACTCCCTGGAGACCATATGAACACTACTCCCTAGAGACCATATGGACACTACTCCCTAGAGACCATATGAACACTACTCCCTGGAGACTATATGAACACTACTCCCTAGAGACCATATGAACACTACTCCCTAGAGACCATATGAACACTACTCCCTAGAGACCATATGAACACTACTCCCTAGAGACCATATGAACACTACTCCCTAGAGACCATATGAACACTATTCCCTAGAGACCATATGAACACTACTCCCTAGAGACCATATGAACACTACTCCCTAGAGACCATATGAACACTACTCCCTAGAGACCATATGAACACTACTCCCTAGAGACCAGTGATGAATATATGAACACTACTCCCTAGAGACCATATGAACACTACTCCCTAGAGACCATATGAACACTACTCCCTAGAGACCATATGAACACTACTCCCTAGAGACCATATGAACACTACTCCCTAGAGACCATATGAACACTACTCCCTAGAGGCCATATGAACACTACTCCCTGGAGACCATATGAACACTACTCCCTAGAGACCATATGAATACTACTCCCTAGAGACCATATGAACACTACTCCCTAGAGACCATATGAACACTACTCCCTAGAGACCATATGAACACTACTCCCTAGAGACCATATGAACACTACTCCCTAGAGACCATATGAACACTACTCCCTAGAGACCATATGAACACTACTCCCTAGAGACCATATGAATACTACTCCCTAGAGACCATATGAACACTACTCCCTAGAGACCATATGAACACTACTCCCTAGAGACCATATGAACACTACTCCCTAGAGACCATATGAACACTACTCCCTAGAGACCATATGAACACTACTCCCTAGAGACCATATGAACACTACTCCCTAGAGACCATATGAACACTACTCCCTAGAGACCATATGAACACTACTCCCTAGAGACCATATGAACACTACTCCCTAGAGACCATATGAACACTACTCCCTAGAGACCATATGAACACTACTCCCTAGAGACCATATGAACACTACTCCCTAGAGACCATATGAACACTACTCCCTAGAGACCATATGAACACTACTCCCTAGAGACCATATGAACACTACTCCCTAGAGACCATATGAACACTACTCCCTAGAGACCATATGAACACTACTCCCTGGAGACCATATGAATACTACTCCCTAGAGACCATATGAATACTACTCCCTGGAGACCATATGAACACTACTCCCTAGAGACCATATGAATACTACTCCCTGGAGACCATATGAACACTACTCCCTAGAGACCATATGAACACTACTCCCTAGAGACCATATGAACACTACTCCCTAGAGACCATATTAACACTACTCCCTAGAGACCATATGAACACTACTCCCTAGAGACCATATGAACACTACTCCCTAGAGACCATATGAACACTACTCCCTAGAGACCATATGAACACTACTCCCTAGAGACCATATGAACACTACTCCCTAGAGACCAGTGATGAATATATGAACACTACTCCCTAGAGACCATATGAACACTACTCCCTGGAGACCATATGAACACTACTCCCTGGAGACCATATGAACACTACTCCCTGGAGACCATATGAACACTACTCCCTAGAGACCATATGAACACTACTCCCTAGAGACCATATGAATACTACTCCCTAGAGACCATATGAATACTACTCCCTAGAGACCATATGAATACTACTCCCTAGAGACCATATGAACACTACTCCCTAGAGACCATATGAACACTACTCCCTAGAGACCATATGAACACTACTCCCTGGAGACCATATGAACACTACTCCCTGGAGACCATATGAACACTACTCCCTAGAGACCAGTGATGAATATATGAACACTACTCCCTGGAGACCATATGAACACTACTCCCTAGAGACCAGTGATGAATATATGAACACTACTCCCTGGAGACCATATGAACACTACTCCCTAGAGACCATATGAATACTACTCCCTAGAGACCATATGAACACTACTCCCTAGAGACCATATGAACACTACTCCCTAGAGACCATATGAACACTACTCCCTAGAGACCATATGAACACTACTCCCTAGAGACCATATGAACACTACTCCCTAGAGACCATACGAACACTACTCCCTAGAGACCATATGAACACTACTCCCTAGAGACCAGTGATGAATATATGAACACTACTCCCTAGAGACCATATGAACACTACTCCCTAGAGACCATATGAACACTACTCCCTAGAGACCATATGAACACTACTCCCTAGAGACCATATGAACACTACTCCCTAGAGACCATATGAACACTACTCCCTAGAGACCATATGAACACTACTCCCTAGAGACCATATGAACACTACTCCCTAGAGACCATATGAACACTACTCCCTAGAGACCATATGAACACTACTCCCTAGAGACCAGTGATGAATATATGAACACTACTCCCTGGAGACCATATGAACACTACTCCCTAGAGACCAGTGATGAATATATGAACACTACTCCCTGGAGACCATATGAACACTACTCCCTAGAGACCATATGAATACTACTCCCTAGAGACCATATGAACACTACTCCCTAGAGACCATATGAACACTACTCCCTAGAGACCATATGAACACTACTCCCTAGAGACCAGTGATGAATATATGAACACTACTCCCTAGAGACCATATGAACACTACTCCCTGGAGACCATATGAACACTACTCCCTGGAGACCATATGAACACTACTCCCTGGAGACCATATGAACACTACTCCCTAGAGACCATATGAACACTACTCCCTAGAGACCATATGAATACTACTCCCTAGAGACCATATGAATACTACTCCCTAGAGACCATATGAATACTACTCCCTAGAGACCATATGAACACTACTCCCTAGAGACCATATGAACACTACTCCCTAGAGACCATATGAACACTACTCCCTGGAGACCATATGAACACTACTCCCTGGAGACCATATGAACACTACTCCCTAGAGACCAGTGATGAATATATGAACACTACTCCCTGGAGACCATATGAACACTACTCCCTAGAGACCATATGAACACTACTCCCTAGAGACCAGTGATGAATATATGAACACTACTCCCTGGAGACCATATGAACACTACTCCCTAGAGACCAGTGATGAATATATGAACACTACTCCCTGGAGACCATATGAACACTACTCCCTAGAGACCATATGAATACTACTCCCTAGAGACCATATGAACACTACTCCCTAGAGACCATATGAACACTACTCCCTAGAGACCATATGAACACTACTCCCTAGAGACCATATGAACACTACTCCCTAGAGACCATATGAACACTACTCCCTAGAGACCATATGAACACTACTCCCTAGAGACCATATGAACACTACTCCCTAGAGACCAGTGATGAATATATGAACACTACTCCCTAGAGACCATATGAACACTACTCCCTAGAGACCATATGAACACTACTCCCTAGAGACCATATGAACACTACTCCCTAGAGACCATATGAACACTACTCCCTAGAGACCATATGAACACTACTCCCTAGAGACCATATGAACACTACTCCCTAGAGACCATATGAACACTACTCCCTAGAGACCATATGAACACTACTCCCTAGAGACCATATGAACACTACTCCCTAGAGACCAGTGATGAATATATGAACACTACTCCCTGGAGACCATATGAACACTACTCCCTAGAGACCAGTGATGAATATATGAACACTACTCCCTGGAGACCATATGAACACTACTCCCTAGAGACCATATGAATACTACTCCCTAGAGACCATATGAACACTACTCCCTAGAGACCATATGAACACTACTCCCTAGAGACCATATGAACACTACTCCCTAGAGACCATATGAACACTACTCCCTAGAGACCATATGAACACTACTCCCTAGAGACCATATGAATACTACTCCCTGGAGACCATATGAACACTACTCCTTAGAGACCATATGAACACTACTCCCTAGAGACCATATGAACACTACTCCCTAGAGACCATATGAACACTACTCCCTGGAGACCATATGAACACTACTCCCTAGAGACCATATGAACACTACTCCCTAGAGACCATATGAACACTACTCCCTAGAGACCATATGAACACTACTCCCTAGAGACCATATGAACACTACTCCCTAGAGACCATATGAACACTACTCCCTAGAGACCATATGAACACTACTCCCTAGAGACCATATGAACACTACTCCCTAGAGACCATATGAACACTACTCCCTAGAGACCATATGAACACTACTCCCTAGAGACCAGTGATGAATATATGAACACTACTCCCTGGAGACCATATGAACACTACTCCCTAGAGACCAGTGATGAATATATGAACACTACTCCCTGGAGACCATATGAACACTACTCCCTAGAGACCATATGAACACTACTCCCTGGAGACCATATGAACACTACTCCCTAGAGACCATATGAACACTACTCCCTGGAGACCATATGAACACTACTCCCTGGAGACCATATGAACACTACTCCCTGGAGACCATATGAACACTACTCCCTGGAGACCATATGAACACTACTCCCTAGAGATCATATGAACACTACTCCCTAGAGACCAGTGATGAATATATGAACACTACTCCCTAGAGACCATATGAACACTACTCCCTAGAGACCATATGAACACTACTCCCTAGAGACCATATGAACACTACTCCCTAGAGACCATATGAACACTACTCCCTAGAGGCCATATGAACACTACTCCCTAGAGACCAGTGATGAATATATGAACACTACTCCTTAGAGACCATATGAACACTACTCCATAGAGACCATATGAACACTACTCCCTAGAGACCATATGAACACTACTCCCTGGAGACCATATGAACACTACTCCCTGGAGACCATATGAACACTACTCCCTGGAGACCATATGAACACTACTCCCTAGAGACCATATGAACACTACTCCCTAGAGACCATATGAACACTACTCCCTAGAGACCATATGAACACTACTCCCTAGAGACCATATGAACACTACTCCCTAGAGACCATATGAACACTACTCCCTGGAGACCATATGAACACTACTCCCTGGAGACCATATGAACACTACTCCCTGGAGACCATATGAACACTACTCCCTAGAGACCATATGAACACTACTCCCTAGAGACCATATGAACACTACTCCCTAGAGACCATATGAACACTACTCCTTAGAGACCATATGAACACTACTCCCTGGAGACCATATGAACACTACTCCCTGGAGACCATATGAATACTACTCCCTAGAGACCATATGAACACTACTCCCTAGAGACCATATGAACACTACTCCCTGGAGACCATATGAACACTACTCCCTGGAGACCATATGAACACTACTCCCTGGAGACCATATGAACACTACTCCCTAGAGACCATATGAACACTACTCCCTAGAGACCATATGAACACTACTCCCTAGAGACCATATGAACACTACTCCCTAGAGACCATATGAACACTACTCCCTAGAGACCATATGAACACTACTCCCTGGAGACCATATGAACACTACTCCCTGGAGACCATATGAACACTACTCCCTGGAGACCATATGAACACTACTCCCTAGAGACCATATGAACACTACTCCCTAGAGACCATATGAACACTACTCCCTAGAGACCATATGAACACTACTCCTTAGAGACCATATGAACACTACTCCCTGGAGACCATATGAACACTACTCCCTGGAGACCATATGAATACTACTCCCTAGAGACCATATGAACACTACTCCCTAGAGACCATATGAACACTACTCCCTAGAGGCCATATGAACACTACTCCCTAGAGACCATATGAACACTACTCCCTAGAGACCATATGAACACTACTCCCTAGAGACCATATGAACACTACTCCCTAGAGACCATATGAACACTACTCCCTAGAGACCATATGAACACTACTCCCTAGAGACCATATGAACACTACTCCCTAGAGACCATATGAACACTACTCCCTAGAGACCATATGAACACTACTCCCTAGAGACCATATGAACACTACTCCCTAGAGACCATATGAACACTACTCCCTAGAGACCATATGAATACTACTCCCTAGAGACCATATGAACACTACTCCCTAGAGACCATATGAATACTACTCCCTGGAGACCATATGAACACTACTCCCTAGAGACCATATGAACACTACTCCCTAGAGACCATATGAACACTACTCCCTAGAGACCATATGAACACTACTCCTTAGAGACCATATGAACACTACTCCCTGGAGACCATATGAACACTACTCCCTAGAGACCATATGAACACTACTCCCTAGAGACCATATGAACACTACTCCCTAGAGACCATATGAACACTACTCCTTAGAGACCATATGAACACTACTCCCTGGAGACCATATGAACACTACTCCCTGGAGACCATATGAATACTACTCCCTAGAGACCATATGAACACTACTCCCTAGAGACCATATGAACACTACTCCCTAGAGGCCATATGAACACTACTCCCTAGAGACCATATGAACACTACTCCCTAGAGACCATATGAACACTACTCCCTAGAGACCATATGAACACTACTCCCTAGAGACCATATGAACACTACTCCCTAGAGACCATATGAACACTACTCCTTAGAGACCATATGAACACTACTCCCTAGAGACCATATGAACACTACTCCCTAGAGACCATATGAACACTACTCCCTAGAGACCATATGAACACTACTCCCTAGAGACCATATGAACACTACTCCCTGGAGACCATATGAACACTACTCCCTAGAGACCATATGAACACTACTCCCTAGAGACTATATGAACACTACTCCCTGGAGACCATATGAACACTACTCCCTAGAGACCATATGAACACTACTCCCTAGAGGCCATATGAACACTACTCCCTAGAGACCATATGAACACTACTCCCTAGAGACCATATGAACACTACTCCCTAGAGACCAGTGATGAATATATGAACACTACTCCCTAGAGACCATATGAACACTACTCCCTAGAGACCAGTGATGAATATATGAACTCTACTCCCTGGAGACCATATGAACACTACTCCCTAGAGACCAGTGATGAATATATGAACACTACTCCCTAGAGACCATATGAACACTACTCCCTAGAGACCATATGAACACTACTCCCTAGAGACCATATGAACACTACTCCCTAGAGACCATATGAACACTACTCCCTAGAGACCATATGAACACTACTCCCTAGAGACCATATGAACACTACTCCCTAGAGACCATATGAACACTACTCCCTAGAGACCATATGAACACTACTCCCTAGAGGCCATATGAACACTACTCCCTAGAGACCAGTGATGAATATATGAACACTACTCCTTAGAGACCATATGAACACTACTCCCTGGAGACCATATGAACACTACTCCCTGGAGACCATATGAATACTACTCCCTAGAGACCATATGAACACTACTCCCTAGAGACCATATGAACACTACTCCCTAGAGACCATATGAACACTACTCCCTAGAGACCATATGAACACTACTCCCTAGAGGCCATATGAACACTACTCCCTAGAGACCATATGAACACTACTCCCTAGAGACCATATGAACACTACTCCCTAGAGACCATATGAACACTACTCCCTGGAGACCATATGAACACTACTCCCTAGAGACCATATGAACACTACTCCTTAGAGACCATATGAACACTACTCCCTGGAGACCATATGAACACTACTCCCTAGAGACCATATGAACACTACTCCCTAGAGACCATATGAACACTACTCCCTAGAGACCATATGAACACTACTCCCTAGAGACCATATGAACACTACTCCCTGGAGACCATATGAACACTACTCCCTAGAGACCATATGAACACTACTCCCTAGAGACCATATGAACACTACTCCCTAGAGACCATATGAACACTACTCCCTAGAGGCCATATGAACACTACTCCCTAGAGACCATATGAACACTACTCCCTAGAGGCCATATGAACACTACTCCCTAGAGACCATATGAACACTACTCCCTAGAGACCATATGAACACTACTCCCTAGAGACCATATGAACACTACTCCTTAGAGACCATATGAATACTACTCCCTAGAGACCATATGAACACTACTCCCTAGAGACCATATGAACACTACTCCCTAGAGGCCATATGAACACTACTCCCTAGAGACCATATGAACACTACTCCCTAGAGACCATATGAATACTACTCCCTAGAGACCATATGAACACTACTCCCTAGAGACCATATGAACACTACTCCCTGGAGACCATATGAACACTACTCCCTAGAGACCATATGAACACTACTCCCTAGAGACCATATGAACACTACTCCCTAGAGACCATATGAACACTACTCCCTAGAGACCATATGAACACTACTCCCTAGAGACCATATGAACACTACTCCCTAGAGACCATATGAACACTACTCCCTAGAGACCATATGAACACTACTCCCTAGAGACCATATGAACACTACTCCTTAGAGACCATATGAACACTACTCCCTGGAGACCATATGAACACTACTCCCTGGAGACCATATGAATACTACTCCCTAGAGACCATATGAACACTACTCCCTAGAGACCATATGAACACTACTCCCTAGAGGCCATATGAACACTACTCCCTGGAGACCATATGAACACTACTCCCTAGAGACCATATGAACACTACTCCCTAGAGACCATATGAACACTACTCCCTAGAGACCATATGAACACTACTCCCTAGAGACCATATGAACACTACTCCCTGGAGACCATATGAACACTACTCCCTAGAGACCATATGAACACTACTCCCTAGAGACCATATGAACACTACTCCCTAGAGACCATATGAACACTACTCCCTAGAGACCATATGAACACTACTCCCTAGAGACCATATGAACACTACTCCCTAGAGACCATATGAACACTACTCCCTAGAGACCATATGAACACTACTCCCTGGAGACCATATGAACACTACTCCCTGGAGACCATATGAACACTACTCCCTAGAGACCAGTGATGAATATATGAACACTACTCCCTAGAGACCATATGAACACTACTCCCTAGAGACCATATGAACACTACTCCCTAGAGACCAGTGATGAATATATGAACACTACTCCCTGGAGACCATATGAACACTACTCCCTAGAGACCAGTGATGAATATATGAACACTACTCCCTGGAGACCATATGAACACTACTCCCTAGAGACCAGTGATGAATATATGAACACTACTCCCTGGAGACCATATGAACACTACTCCCTAGAGACCAGTGATGAATATATGAACACTACTCCCTGGAGACCATATGAATACTACTCCCTAGAGACCATATGAACACTACTCCCTAGAGACCATATGAACACTACTCCCTAGAGACCATATGAACACTACTCCCTAGAGACCATATGAACACTACTCCCTAGAGACCATATGAACACTACTCCCTAGAGACCATATGAACACTACTCCCTAGAGACCATATGAACACTACTCCCTAGAGACCATATGAACACTACTCCCTAGAGACCATATGAACACTACTCCCTAGAGACCATATGAACACTACTCCCTAGAGACCATATGAACACTACTCCCTAGAGACCATATGAACACTACTCCCTAGAGACCATATGAACACTACTCCCTAGAGACCATATGAACACTACTCCCTGGAGACCATATGAACACTACTCCCTGGAGACCATATGAACACTACTCCCTAGAGACCATATGAACACTACTCCCTAGAGACCATATGAACACTACTCCCTAGAGACCATATGAACACTACTCCCTAGAGACCATATGAACACTACTCCCCTAGAGACCATATGAACACTACTCCCTAGAGACCATATGAACACTACTCCCTAGAGACCATATGAACACTACTCCCTAGAGACCATATGAACACTACTCCCTGGAGACCATATGAACACTACTCCCTAGAGACCATATGAACACTACTCCCTAGAGACCATATGAACACTACTCCCTAGAGACCATATGAACACTACTCCCTAGAGACCATATGAACACTACTCCCTAGAGACCATCTGAACACTACTCCCTAGAGACCATATGAACACTACTCCCTAGAGACCATATGAACACTACTCCCTAGAGACCATATGAACACTACTCCCTAGAGACCATATGAACACTACTCCCTAGAGACCATATGAACACTACTCCCTAGAGACCATATGAACACTACTCCCTAGAGACCATATGAACACTACTCCCTAGAGACCATATGAACACTACTCCCTGGAGACCATATGAACACTACTCCCTAGAGACCATATGAACACTACTCCCTAGAGACCATATGAACACTACTCCCTAGAGACCATATGAACACTACTCCCTGGAGACCATATGAACACTACTCCCTAGAGACCATATGAACACTACTCCCTAGAGACCATATGAACACTACTCCCTAGAGACCATAAGAACACTACTCCCTAGAGACCATATGAACACTACTCCCTAGAGACCATATGAATACTACTCCCTAGAGACCATATGAACACTACTCCCTAGAGACCATATGAACACTACTCCCTAGAGACCATATGAACACTACTCCCTGGAGACCATATGAACACTACTCCCTAGAGACCATATGTACACTACTCCCTAGAGACCATATGAACACTACTCCCTGGAGACCATATGTACACTACTCCCTAGAGACCATATGTACACTACTCCCTAGAGACCATATGAACACTACTCCCTGGAGACCATATGAACACTACTCCCTGGAGACCATATGAACACTACTCCCTGGAGACCATATGAACACTACTCCCTAGAGACCATATGAACACTACTCCCTAGAGACCATATGAACACTACTCCCTAGAGACCATATGAACACTACTCCCTAGAGACCATATGAACACTACTCCCTAGAGACCATATGAACACTACTCCCTAGAGACCATATGAACACTACTCCCTAGAGACCATATGAACACTAGTTAATTCCAGGTAACTCTCTCTGGTCTCCTCCACATAGTTCATTCCAGGTAACTCTCTCTAGTCTCCTCCACATGGTTCATTCCAGGTAACTCTCTCTAGTCTCCTCCACATAGTTCATTCCAGGTAACTCTCTCTAGTCTCCTCCACATAGTTCATTCCAGGTAACTCTCTCTAGTCTCCTCCACATAGTTCATTCCAGGTAACTCTCTCTAGTCTCCTCCACATAGTTCATTCCAGGTAACTCTCTCTAGTCTCCTCCACATAGTTCATTCCAGGTAACTCTCTCTAGTCTCCTCCACATAGTTCATTCCAGGTAACTCTCTCTAGTCTCCTCCACATAGTTCATTCCAGGTAACTCTCTCTAGTCTCCTCCACATAGTTCATTCCAGGTAACTCTCTCTAGTCTCCTCCACATAGTTCATTCCAGGTAACTCTCTCTAGTCTCCTCCACATAGTTCATTCCAGGTAACTCTCTCTAGTCTCCTCCACATAGTTCATTCCAGGTAACTCTCTCTAGTCTCCTCCACATAGTTCATTCCAGGTAACTCTCTCTAGTCTCCTCCACATGGTTCATTCCAGGTAACTCTCTCTAGTCTCCTCCACATAGTTCATTCCAGGTAACTCTCTCCAGTCTCCTCCACATAGTTCATTCCAGGTAACTCTCTCTAGTCTCCTCCACATAGTTCATTCCAGGTAACTCTCTCTAGTCTCCTCCACATAGTTCATTCCAGGTAACTCTCTCTAGTCTCCTCCACATAGTTCATTCCAGGTAACTCTCTCTATTCTCCTCCACATGGTTCATTCCAGGTAACTCTCTCTAGTCTCCTCCACATAGTTCATTCCAGGTAACTCTCTCTAGTCTCCTCCACATAGTTCATTCCAGGTAACTCTCTCTAGTCTCCTCCACATAGTTCATTCCAGGTAACTCTCTCTAGTCTCCTCCACATAGTTCATTCCAGGTAACTCTCTCTAGTCTCCTCCACATAGTTCATTCCAGGTAACTCTCTCTAGTCTCCTCCACATAGTTCATTCCAGGTAACTCTCTCTAGTCTCCTCCACATAGTTCATTCCAGGTAACTCTCTCTAGTCTCCTCCACATAGTTCATTCCAGGTAACTCTCTCTAGTCTCCTCCACATGGTTCATTCCAGGTAACTCTCTCTAGTCTCCTCCACATGGTTCATTCCAGGTAACTCTCTCTAGTCTCCTCCACATAGTTCATTCCAGGTAACTCTCTCTAGTCTCCTCCACATAGTTCATTCCAGGTAACTCTCTCTAGTCTCCTCCACATAGTTCATTCCAGGTAACTCTCTCTAGTCTCCTCCACATAGTTCATTCCAGGTAACTCTCTCTAGTCTCCTCCACATAGTTCATTCCAGGTAACTCTCTCTAGTCTCCTCCACATAGTTCATTCCAGGTAACTCTCTCTAGTCTCCTCCACATAGTTCATTCCAGGTAACTCTCTCTAGTCTCCTCCACATAGTTCATTCCAGGTAACTCTCTCTAGTCTCCTCCACATAGTTCATTCCAGGTAACTCTCTCTAGTCTCCTCCACATAGTTCATTCCAGGTAACTCTCTCTAGTCTCCTCCACATGGTTCATTCCAGGTAACTCTCTCTAGTCTCCTCCACATAGTTCATTCCAGGTAACTCTCTCTAGTCTCCTCCACATAGTTCATTCCAGGTAACTCTCTCTAGTCTCCTCCACATAGTTCATTCCAGGTAACTCTCTCTAGTCTCCTCCACATAGTTCATTCCAGGTAACTCTCTCTAGTCTCCTCCACATAGTTCATTCCAGGTAACTCTCTCTAGTCTCCTCCACATAGTTCATTCCAGGTAACTCTCTCTAGTCTCCTCCACATGGTTCATTCCAGGTAACTCTCTCTAGTCTCCTCCACATAGTTCATTCCAGGTAACTCTCTCTAGTCTCCTCCACATAGTTCATTCCAGGTAACTCTCTCTAGTCTCCTCCACATAGTTCATTCCAGGTAACTCTCTCTAGTCTCCTCCACATAGTTAATTCCAGGTAACTCTCTCTAGTCTCCTCCACATAGTTCATTCCAGGTAACTCTCTCTAGTCTCCTCCACATAGTTCATTCCAGGTAACTCTCTCTAGTCTTCTCCACATAGTTCATTCCAGGTAACTCTCTCTAGTCTCCTCCACATAGTTCATTCCAGGTAACTCTCTCTAGTCTCCTCCACATAGTTCATTCCAGGTAACTCTCTCTAGTCTCCTCCACATGGTTCATTCCAGGTAACTCTCTCTAGTCTCCTCCACATAGTTCATTCCAGGTAACTCTCTCCAGTCTCCTCCACATAGTTCATTCCAGGTAACTCTCTCTAGTCTCCTCCACATAGTTCATTCCAGGTAACTCTCTCTAGTCTCCTCCACATAGTTCATTCCAGGTAACTCTCTCTAGTCTCCTCCACATAGTTCATTCCAGGTAACTCTCTCTATTCTCCTCCACATGGTTCATTCCAGGTAACTCTCTCTAGTCTCCTCCACATAGTTCATTCCAGGTAACTCTCTCTAGACTCCTCCACATAGTTAATTCCAGGTAACTCTCTCTAGTCTCCTCCACATAGTTCATTCCAGGTAACTCTCTCTAGTCTCCTCCACATAGTTCATTCCAGATAACTCTCTCTAGTCTCCTCCACATAGTTCATTCCAGGTAACTTTCTCTAGTCTCCTCCACATAGTTCATTCCAGGTAACTCTCTCTAGACTCCTCCACATAGTTAATTCCAGGTAACTCTCTCTAGTCTCCTCCACATAGTTCATTCCAGGTAACTGTCTCTAGTCTCCTCCACATAGTTCATTCCAGGTAACTCTCTCTAGTCTCCTCCACATAGTTCATTCCAGGTAACTCTCTCTAGTCTCCTCCACATAGTTCATTCCAGGTAACTCTCTCTAGTCTCCTCCACATAGTTCATTCCAGGTAACTCTCTCTAGTCTCCTCCACATAGTTCATTCCAGGTAACTCTCTCTAGTCTCCTCCACATAGTTCATTCCAGGTAACTCTCTCTAGTCTCCTCCACATAGTTCATTCCAGGTAACTCTCTCTAGTCTCCTCCACATAGTTCATTCCAGGTAAGTCTTTCTAGTCTCCTCCACATAGTTCATTCCAGGTAACTCTCTCTAGTCTCCTCCACATAGTTCATTCCAGGTAACTCTCTCTAGTCTCCTCCACATAGTTCATTCCAGGTAACTCTCTCTAGTCTCCTCCACATAGTTCATTCCAGGTAACTCTCTCTAGTCTCCTCCACATAGTTCATTCCAGGTAACTCTCTCTAGACTCCTCCACATAGTTCATTCCAGGTAACTCTCTCTAGTCTCCTCCACATAGTTCATTCCAGGTAACTCTCTCTAGACTCCTCCACATAGTTAATTCCAGGTAACTCTCTCTAGTCTCCTCCACATAGTTCATTCCAGGTAACTCTCTCTAGTCTCCTCCACATAGTTCATTCCAGGTAACTCTCTCTAGTCTCCTCCACATAGTTCATTCCAGGTAACTCTCTCTAGTCTCCTCCACATAGTTCATTCCAGATAACTCTCTCTAGTCTCCTCCACATAGTTAATTCCAGGTAACTCTCTCTAGTCTCCTCCACATAGTTCATTCCAGGTAACTCTCTCTAGTCTCCTCCACATAGTTCATTCCAGGTAACTCTCTCTAGTCTCCTCCACATAGTTCATTCCAGATAACTCTCTCTAGTCTCCTCCACATAGTTCATTCCAGGTAACTCTCTCTAGTCTCCTCCACATAGTTCATTCCAGGTAACTCTCTCTAGACTCCTCCACATAGTTAATTCCAGGTAACTCTCTCTAGTCTCCTCCACATAGTTCATTCCAGGTAACTCTCTCTAGTCTCCTCCACATAGTTCATTCCAGGTAACTCTCTCTAGTCTCCTCCACATAGTTCATTCCAGGTAACTCTCTCTAGTCTCCTCCACATAGTTCATTCCAGATAACTCTCTCTAGTCTCCTCCACATAGTTAATTCCAGGTAACTCTCTCTAGTCTCCTCCACATAGTTCATTCCAGGTAACTCTCTCTAGTCTCCTCCACATAGTTCATTCCAGGTAACTCTCTCTAGTCTCCTCCACATAGTTCATTCCAGATAACTCTCTCTAGTCTCCTCCACATAGTTCATTCCAGGTAACTCTCTCTAGTCTCCTCCACATGGTTCATTCCAGGTAACTCTCTCTAGTCTCCTCCACATAGTTCATTCCAGGTAACTCTCTCTAGTCTCCTCCACATAGTTCATTCCAGGTAACTCTCTCTAGTCTCCTCCACATAGTTCATTCCAGGTAACTCTCTCTAGTCTCCTCCACATAGTTCATTCCTTCCCTCCGGTGCATTGAGAGGAAATTCTCAGAAACGTTATCTGAAAGCATCGTTGACTGATTTTGTTTGTTTCTTTGTGCTTTCAGAAAAAAAAGAAATCACTTCGCCCACAATGAATGCTGGGTATTGGAGCCTGGTTAATCCAATCATGACTTCATTTCAAACCGAGAGTTCTATGTCTGTGTGGCTGTGCACAGAATATCAAATGGATGCTCCGCGAACAACATGAGGACGTGGTTTGTGTGCAGGCAGGAACATAGCATCAACACAATATCACGTCATTAGAAACATATTGTAACGAGACACAGGCATTCCCTGCTGTGTGACTTCCCACACAGTGTTCCTGAATTCACACTTTAAATGGAGTAACACTTACAGTCTGGTCCTCTATGAGCTTATCAATGGAGGAACACTTACAGTCTGGTCCTCTATGAGCTTATCAATGGAGGAACACTTACAGTCTGGTCCTCTATGAGCTTATCAATGGAGGAACACTTACAGTCTGGTCCTCTATGAGCTTATCAATGGAGGAACACTTACAGTCTGGTCCTCTATGAGCTTATCAATGGAGGAACACTTACAGTCTGGTCCTCTATGAGCTTATCAATGGAGTAACACTTACAGTCTGGTTGACTATGAGCTTAACAATGGAGGAACACTTACAGTCAGGTCCTCTATGAGCTTATCAATGGAGGAACACTTACAGTCTGGTCCTCTATGAGCTTATCAATGGAGGAACACTTACAGTCTGGTCCTCTATGAGCTTATCAATGGAGGAACACTTACAGTCTGGTCCTCTATGAGCTTATCAATGGAGGAACACTTACAGTCTGGTCCTCTATGAGCTTATCAATGGAGGAACACTTACAGTCTGGTCCTCTATGAGCTTATCAATGGAGGAACACTTACAGTCTGGTCCTCTATGAGCTTATCAATGGAGGAACACTTACAGTCTGGTCCTCTATGAGCTTATCAATGGAGGAACACTTACAGTCTGGTCCTCTATGAGCTTATCAATGGAGGAACACTTACAGTCTGGTCCTCTATGAGCTTATCAATGGAGGAACACTTACAGTCTGGTTGACTATGAGCTTATCAATGGAGGAACACTTACAGTCTGGTCCTCAATGAGCTTATCAATGGAGGAACAGTTACAGTCTGGTTGACTATGAGCTTATCAATGGAGGAACACTTTCAGTCTGGTCCTCTATGAGCTTATCAATGGAGTAACACTTACAGTCTGGTCCTCTATGAGCTTATCAATAGAGGAACACTTACAGTCTGGTCCTCTATGAGCTTATCAATGGAGTAACACTTACAGTCTGGTCCTCTATGAGCTTATCAATGGAGTAACACTTACAGTCAGGTTCTCTATGAGCTTATCAATGGAGTAACACTTACAGTCTGGTCCTCTATGAGCTTATCAATGGAGGAACACTTACAGTCTGGTCCTCTATGAGCTTATCAATGGAGTAACACTTACAGTCTGGTCCTCTATGAGCTTATCAATGGAGGAACACTTACAGTCTGGTTGACTATGAGCTTATCAATGGAGGAACACTTACAGTCTGGTCCTCTATGAGCTTATCAATGGAGTAACACTTACAGTCTGGTCCTCTATGAGCTTATCAATGGAGGAACACTTACAGTCTAGTCCTCTATGAGCTTATCAATGGAGGAACACTTACAGCCAGGTCCTCTATGAGCTTATCCTCAAAGTAGTGCTCCTCAGTCTCAATCCAGGACTTCTCATATCCCTGTAGAAACAGGTTGACCGCCCGGTGCCTGGTGGGAGACAGAGAGAAGTCATCAGAGGTGAATGGATGAATGAGAGAGAGAGAGAAGTCTGTCCTGGACAGGAAGTAGTAGTTGGACCGTGATCCTTTATAAAACTGCACAGAACATGGTTTTCTGAAGATGTACTGCTGAGGCCCGTTGATTCACCAGGAGATGACAGGAATATGTTCATTTACATGTGGGGGTGGAGCAGGGTGAAAGAGAGGGCTAGTTAGGTAAGGCACGTGGAGACATGTTTACCTGGGTAAGTTAGGGTTAGTTAGGTAAGGCACGTGGAGACATGTTTATCTGGGTTAGTTAGGGTTAGTTAGGTAAGGCAAGAGGAGCATGTTTATCTGGGTTAGTTAGGGTTAGTTAGGTAAGGCAAGAGGAGCATGTTTACCTGGGTGAGTTAGTTAGATAAGGCAAGTGGAGACATGTTTACCTGGGTTAGTTAGGGTTAGTTAGGTAAGGCAAGAGGAGCCATGTGTACCTGGGTAAATTAGGTGTTAGGGTTAGTTAGGTAAGGCAAGTGGAGCCATGTTTACCTGGGTTAGTTAGGGTTAGTTAGGTAAGGCAAGTGGAGCCATGTTTACCTGAGTTAATTAGGGTTAGTTAGGTAAGGCAAGAGGAGCCATGTTTACCTGGGTTAGTTGGGATTAGTTAGGTAAGGCATGTGGAGACATGTTTACCTGGGTTAGTTAGGGTTAGTTAGGTAAGGCATGTGGAGACATGTTTACCTGGGAGCCATGTTTACCTGGGTAGGTTAGGGTAGGTTATACAGGGGAGCCATGTTTACCTGGGTAGATTATACAGGGGAGCCATGTTTACCTGGGTAGGTTAGGGTAGGTTATACAGGGGAGCCATGTTTACCTGGGTAGATTATACAGGGGAGCCATGTTTACCTGGGTAGGTTATACAGGGGAGCCATGTTTACCTGGGTAGGTTATACAGGGGAGCCATGTTTACCTGGGAGCCATGTTTACTTGGGTAGGTTATACAGGGGAGCCATGTTTACCTGGGTAGGTTATACAGGGGAGCCATGTTTACCTGGGTAGGTTATACAGGGGTGCCATTCTGAAACAGGCCACTACAGCCCTCTTCCTCTGTTTAGAGAGCAGCTTGTGCCACACAGCCTTTTTGCTCCTTTGTGGATGTTCCACCTACAGGAAGAGGAAATGGAGAGGCATAACGTTACCGATTCACACAACTCAACGTTACCGATTCACACAACTCAACGTTACCGATTCACACAACTCAACGTTACCGATTCACACAACTCAACGTTACCGATTCACACAACTCAACGTTACCGATTCACACAACTCAAACGTTACCGATTCACACAACTCAACGTTACCGATTCACACAACTCAACGTTACCGATTCACACCACTCAACGTTACCGATTCACACAACTCAAACGTTACCGATTCACACAACTCAAACGTTACCGATTCACACAACTCAAACGTTACCGATTCACACAACTCAAACGTTACCGATTCACACAACTCAAACGTTACCGATTCACACAACTCAAACGTTACCGATTCACACAACTCAAACGTTACCGATTCACACAACTCAAACGTTACCGATTCACACAACTCAAACGTTACCGATTCACACAACTCAAACGTTACCGATTCACACAACTCAAACATTACCGATTCACACAACTCCAACTCATTTCTAACAGGACTTCAGCAATCTGGGATAACACGCTAGGGGTCAAACTATTTAACTTTAAATCGCACATTGGCCACATTTTCTTGATGAGGATCATTAAACTTCCTGAGATGGAAATGACCCTCAGCCCTGCAGGAAAGGGCACAGCATCATAAAATACCAATGGTGTCCCCAGAAGTACTTTCCTTTGGATTTGTTCTGACATAATAGACGACTTCAGACCCAGGTCACGTTCAATAGGCACCAAACCCAGAAAAACATTTTCCCATGACAAGACGTTTTTAAAATGTGACTATAAACCAAAGAAAACAGGCAGAAAGAGAGACGGACAGCCTGGTTTTCTGTTACTTAAACGTTTTAAAACATCTTCCATTGCATGCCCTAAATCAACCCTGATGTTTCCCAGAACCCACCTGGTCTAGATAGAAGAGGACGTGAGCGATGTCCAGGACTCTCTCTACAGTCTTTTCCGGGTCTGACGTGTCCTCGCTCCTGTTAGGAAGGTCCTTATACAGAGCCATCTGCCAGCGGATAGCAGGGTCCTCCAGCTACACACACACACAGAGAGAATACATTATTGGGGTTGAGGAGAAACAGGAGGTTTAAGCATGTTTGAGGTCTAAGCAAGGCTACGTGATTTCACTGTGAGGGTTAAGGTTCGTTAACCTGGTCTCCGTGTTTGGGTTTTCTATCCAACTCCTATAGTCATCGGCATACCAAAAAATATGAGTTGGCTTTTTCAGCCCGAATCAAATCAAGATTTATTTATACAACACATATCAGACATGGAACTCAACACAATGTGCTTCACAGGAAGAAAAAACAAAAAAAACAATGGAAATAAAACGGAGAACAATAAAAACTGAACGAATGACAAGCACCCTGAGGAAGGCTAAGTTAAAAAGGTATGTTTTAAGATCTGTTCTAAATATATCCACAGTTTCACCCCCCCCCCCCAGGTCCTCAGGCAGGCTATTCCAGAGGGTGGGGGCATAGTAACTAAAGGCTGCCTCTCCATGCCTCTTGTTCCCCCTCAGGTTCTCTGGCAGGCTGTTCCAGAGGCTGGGGGCTTAGTAACTAAAGGCTGCCTCTCCATGCCTCCTGGTCCCCCTCAGGTTCTCTGGCAGGCTGTTCCAGAGGCTGGGGGCTTAGTAACTAGAGGCTGCCTCTCCATGCCTCTTGTTCCCCCTCAGGTTCTCTGGCAGGCTGTTCCAGAGGCTGGGGATTAGTAACTAAAGGCTGCCTCTCCATGCCTCTTGTTCCCCCTCAGGTTCTCTGGCAGGCTGTTCCAGAGGCTGGGGGCTTAGTAACTAGAGGCTGCCTCTCCATGCCTCTTGTTCCCCCTCAGGTTCTCTGGCAGGCTGTTCCAGACGCTGGGGGCTTAGTAACTAGAGGCTGGGGGCTTAGTAACTAGAGATGTCTTTTCATCTTAGGCTTTGGGATAGTTAAAAGGCCAGAACCAGAGGACCTGGGGGACCGACTGGGTACAGAACTTATAAGCATGTCTGACATGTATTGGGGGGAACAATCGTGGATTAATTTAAAAACCAATAGAAGAATCTTAAAATGTATCTTAAAATGTATTCTAAAACCCAGCCAGTGCAGAGACCTTAAAACAGGTGTAATGTGTTCTCTCCATCCGGTCTTGGACAGTAGCCGCGCTGCAGCATTCTGTATGTTTCGCTGTTGACAAATGGCTTTCTTGGGTAGACCAGACAGGAGAGCATTTACAGTAGTCAAGCCTGCTTGTAATAAAAGCATGGATGCGTCTCTCTGTATCGGCTTGAGAGAGAAACAGTCACACCTTGGCAATGGTCCTCAGGTGGTAAAAAGCTATTTTGGTCAAATTACAAATGAGATTTGAAATTTAGTTCAGATTCTAAAACAACAACTAGGTTTTTACCTGGGGTTTTATCTTTATTGCTCGTAAATTAAAAAGTGAGGCCAACCTCTCCTGAACCAGAGAGGTCAAACCAACCTCTCCTGAACCAGAGAGGTCAAACCAACCGCTCCTGAACCAGAGAGGTCAAACCAACCTTTATTCTCTCTCTGTGCTTTGGCTTCAACAATAAGTACCTCGAGCTGGAGGAAGTTGTGAGCCATCCAAGTATTTAAATCACTAATACAGTTGAATAATTTATCCGTGGACATAAAATTCTCTTCTGTATCGTCTTCGTAGCAGTGAAAATCAATGCTATGCTTTCTGATAACGGGGTAACATATATAAACTGAACAGTACCGGACTCAAACCTGAACCTTGTGGAACGCCACGTGATATGTACTATGTTCACCAAGAGTGACAAAAACTCTTGACCGGTTAAATCGGTCCTAAACCAATTTAGAACTGGACCGGAGAGGTCAAACCAACCTCTCCTGAACCAGAGAAGTCAAACCAACCTCTGCTGAACCGGAGAGGTCAAACCAATCTCTCCTGAACCGGAGAGGTCAAACCAACCTCTCCTGAACCGGAGAGGTCAAACCAACCTCTCCTGAACCGGAGAGGTCAAACCAACATCTCCTGAACCAGCAAGGTCAAACCAACATCTCCTGAACCAGAGAGGTCAATCCAACCTCTCCAGTCTGCCCAGAAGGAAACCACGGTCAACAGTGTCGAATGCAGCAATTAAGAGTACAAGGACAGAGAGCTGTTTGGCATCTGTGTCGGCTCTAAGATCCTTTACCTCTTGAACTAAGGCTGTCTCTGTCCTGTAGTGGGCACCAAAACCAGATTGGAATTATTCAAAAATACAGTTGGCACTTAAGAAATAATTTAGCTGTTTGAAAACCAATTTTCCCCAAAATGTTGCGGAAGAATGGACGGTGAGAGATCGGCTGTAAATTGCTAAGAGCTGAAAAAAAATCTAGATTACTTTTCTTAAGAAGGGCGTTTCACCATGGCAGGTTTTTAGTGCAGTCGGGAAAGTGCCTATGAAAGGGGAGTGATTAACAATAGATTGCACTTCTTCAGATATGTCATTTGTTTTGAAGAAGGTGGTGGGGATAGGATCGAGAAGGCAGGCAAAAGACTTAAGTTGTGATATCACTTTCCTGAGCACGTCTGTGTCAAACAGAGAAAATCTGTCCATATTGCCTTTGAGTGGTAGGCTACGGCTCATAACATACTTCTCACGAGTTCTTGCTCGACTGATACCCAGCCTAACGTTAGTTATCTTATCTCTGAAATATGCCGTCGGAAAAGTTCACAGAGGTTTTCCTGCGGTAGGATTTATCAGTCCATCCATGGTCGAGACTGAGCTCGTCTGGCATTTTCTAACGGCCTTGTTATATATTGTGGCGGCAGGGTAGCCTAGTGGTTAGAGCATTGGACTAGTAACCAGCAGGTAGCCTGGTGGTTAAAGTGTTGGACTAGTAACCAGCAGGTAGCCTGGTGGTTAGAGTGTTGGACTAGTAACCAGCAGGTAGCCTGGTGGTTAAAGTGTTGGACTAGTAACCAGCAGGTAGCCTGGTGGTTAGAGTGTTGGACTAGTAACCAGCAGGTAGCCTGGTGGTTAAAGCGTTGGACTAGTAACCAGCAGGTAGCCTAGTGGTTAGAGCGTTGGACCAGTAACCAGCAGGTAGCCTGGTGGTTAGAGCGTTGGACTAGTAACCAGCAGGTAGCCTAGTGGTTAGAGCGTTGGACTAGTTACCGAAAGGTTGCAAGATCGAATCCCTGAGCTGACAATGTAAAAATCTGTCGTTCTGACCCTGAACAAGGCAGTTAACCCACTGTTCCTAGGCCATCATTGAAAATAAGAATTTGTTTTTAACTGACTTGCCTAGTTAAATGCTGTAACTTGCTGTCTCAGAATATCATAACGGACCTTTAACTTTCTGCAATTTCTCTTTAATTGATTAGATGAACAGATCTGGGAAACAGGCTAAGAGTTACAGGCTAAGGGTTAAGGGTTAAGGTTGTGAGGATCATGGGCTACCCACCAACGCAGTATTACACCCATACATGCTCTGCCCTAAGGCCCCCAGGTGGCCCTCTCGAATCCTGGACGTGCCCAGGATATCAGTGGCTCTACCCGGGGCATTGCCCTGCCCCTGCCCGTGCCCATGGTGCATCACATAATCCACAGACGAGGCCTTCTTGATGCCTGCCCGGGTGGTCCTGGGAGGCCGGTGGGTATAGCTACTCTCCATAGTGGCAGAGCGCTTACGGGCGCCAGCCAGACGCTTGTGCCCGCCGGGCATCTCTAAGGCCGGAGGTTTGGAGGCCTGCTGACTCTTCATCCATTTCATCACTATGATCAACTTCTTCACCAGCTTTTTGAAGTGGAACACTCGGTACTGAGGATGGTGACGGAGGAGGAAGGGTGACGGTGGACATGCAGACATGCAGAGAGAACGGTCAGATGGAGACAGAGAGACAGAGAGAGATGGTGAGCTGGAGGAATGGAGGGAGACGGGACATGCAGGTTTATGAAAGACAAATGAAACCTCTCTTTGTCTTTTTAGGTCTAAGACTTAACTTCATCCAAATTTACTTCTTATTGGGTGAAGTATCGAGTCAGCTTATACAACGTATAGTACTACAAGGCTGTAGCATGGTGTAGATGAGTATGGGGGAGTACATGCTGATGATGTCACAACTGAGACCGTAATTAAGTAGTGGTCACCTTTCCCTGCAGGTGTAGGTTGTTTCTGATGATCTCCCGCACCTCGTCCTCTGTGTCTTTCTGTTGACAAAACATCAAAGAAACACTGATTCATAGGGTTGACTGTAGCAAACAGGGGGCCCATGGAATCTGGGCTGTTCTACTTACTCGGGAGTTAAAGAATACCAATGAGACACCTTACCGTTTCATTAGAGACTTAAGTGATTTACCTGACTGAAGCGGATCTTGGCCAGAGCGATCAGTTCCTGGTCTCCTGGAGCGCAGATATTCAGTCCTACAGGAAGTAGTCTCTTCAACGCTGCTACGATGAGGCTGGTCTGCATGGAGTAGCGATCACCCTTCCTCTTCATCTTCTTCCTCTCCTGGTCAGACACGGCTCCCTAGAGGGGAGACACCAGGTGACAAGTCAACAAGTCAGCAGCGCCACCTGGTCTCACTACTGGTGTCCCCCAGGGCTCTGCACTAGGTCCTCTTTAATGTCTCACTACTGGTGTCCCCCAGGGCTCTGCACTAGGTCCTCTTTAATGTCTCACTACTGGTGTCCCCCAGGGCTCTGCACTAGGTCCTCTTTAATGTCTCACTACTGGTGTCCCCCAGGGCTCTGTACTAGGTCCTCTTTAATGTCTCACTACTGGTGTCCCCCAGGGCTCTGCACTAGGTCCTCTTTAATGTCTCACTACTGGTGTCCCCCAGGGCTCTGTACTAGGTCCTCTTTAATGTCTCACATTCTGGTGTCCCCCAGGGCTCTGCACTAGGTCCTCTTTAATGTCTCACTACTGGTGTCCCCCAGGGCTCTGCACTAGGTCCTCTTTAATGTCTCACTACTGGTGTCCCCCAGGGCTCTGCACTAGGTTATCTATAATGTTTCAATACTGGCTCTGTACTGGGTCCTCTCTTGTTCTTTCTGAACACCAAGTCACATTTCAGGTCAAGAACAACTTATCCATTTAATTATGTTCAGTCATCACAACTTACTGTGCAGTCTTCTTCATATTTGGGGGACAAAGCTCTTTGACTTATATATGCTATACAGAGTCATAGTACACCTATATTGTACATATCAATGTAAAAAAAAAAAACATCTATATAACACCACTTGCCTTGGACATCTTTGACTTGGTGTCTGTGATGAGGAAGGACATATTGTTGATCTCATTTTGAACCACAAAGTTCTGCTCCTCCCGTTTAAAATTCTGCAGTGGAAGAAATAAAATATTTCAGTGTTGGATATTGCCAAGGATTTATGCAAATGTGGCCTGCAGCCTGACAGGGGACTTGGAGAAGAACAGAAACACATGAACACTCTAGAGATACATCACCGTCTTCTAGTTCTCGCTGCCA
The DNA here is from genome assembly GCF_057628025.1 of Oncorhynchus mykiss. Classification (NCBI taxonomy): domain Eukaryota; kingdom Metazoa; phylum Chordata; class Actinopteri; order Salmoniformes; family Salmonidae; genus Oncorhynchus; species Oncorhynchus mykiss. The sequence goes on along the minus strand of NC_143044.1, from coordinate 62,413,798 downwards.
GGCAAGCAAATGTAACATGTATTTATTGCAGAAAGAAACGCTGAAGAATTCCTAGAATTGAATGGGATTTTAATAGGAGTATTTTTTTTTTAAAGTGTAGAGCGCACTCTCAGAGTGCCTTGGTGACGACCAGTAGAAACTATCACAGAGTGATTAGGACATTAAATGTTTCCTGGAAACTGTTACAGTGATGTGACGATTGCTATGTGACATCGTCTCTGTGTAGCTTACATGAGACTTGGACCAGAATATGAAGACCTCTGCTACCATGCGGAAGAGCTCCTCAGCCTCAGGGTTCGATTCTTTCAGCCATTTGGCCCTAAGATAAAAACACATTGCAAACAAGTTACAGTATTCAGTTGGATAAAACAGTCAGACCACTAGAAACAAGTGACAGTAGACTTTAAGTTGGATAAAACAGTCACACCAACAACAGCAACTGGCACCACGTCTTTAACAACTTTAAAAAACACTTTGGCTATTGATCCACCCACTCCTCTCACTTTACCCCACTGGTCCTTTCCCTGTTGTAGTCAGCAACATGGAGGAGGAGGAAGTAGAATGTCTACTTACCTGTTGTAGTCAGCAACATGGAGGAGGAGGAAGTAGAATGTCTACTTACCTGTTGTAGTCAGCAACATGGAGGAGGAGGAAGTAGAATGTCTACTTACCTGTTGTAGTCAGCAACATGGAGGAGGAGGAAGTAGAATGTCTACTTACCTGTTGTAGTCAGCATCATGGAGGAGGAGGAAGTAGAATGTCTACTTACCTGTTGTAGTCAGCAACATGGAGGAGGAGGAAGTATAATGTCTACTTACCTGTTGTAGTCAGCAACATGGAGGAAGAGGAAGTAGAATGTCTACTTACCTGTTGTAGTCAGCAACATGGAGGAGGAGGAAGTAGAATGTCTAGTTACCTGTTGTAGTCAGCAACATGGAGGAGGAAGTAGAATGTCTAGGTACCTGTTGTAGTCAGCAACATGGAGGAGGAGGAAGTAGAATGTCTAGGTACCTGTTGTAGTCAGCAACATGGAGGAGGAGGAAGTAGAATGTCTAGGTACCTGTTGTAGTCAGCAACATGGAGGAGGAGGAAGTAGAATGTCTACTTACCTGTTGTAGTCAGCAACATGGAGGAGGAGGAAGTAGAATGTCTACTTACCTGTTGTAGTCAGCATCATGGAGGAGGAGGAAGTAGAATGTCTACTTACCTGTTGTAGTCAGCAACATGGAGGAGGAGGAAGTATAATGTCTACTTACCTGTTGTAGTCAGCAACATGGAGGAAGAGGAAGTAGAATGTCTACTTACCTGTTGTAGTCAGCAACATGGAGGAAGAGGAAGTATAATGTCTAGGTACCTGTTGTAGTCAGCAACATGGAGGAGGAAGTAGAATGTCTAGTTACCTGTTGTAGTGAGCAACAAGGAGGAGGAAGTAGAATGTCTACTTACCTGTTGTAGTCAGCAACTTGGAGGAGGAGGAAGTCGAATGTCTAGTTACCTGTTGTAGTCAGCAACTTGGAGGAGGAAGTAGAATGTCTAGTTAACTGTTGTAGTCAGCAACATGGAGGAGGAAGTAGAATGTCTAGTTACCTGTTGTAGTCAGCAACATGGAGGAGGAAGTAGAATGTCTAGTTACCTGTTGTAGTCAGCAACATGGAGGAGGAGGAAGTAGAATGTCTAGTTACCTGTTGTAGTCAGCAACATGGAGGAGGAGGAAGTAGAATGTCTAGTTACCTGTTGTAGTCAGCAACATGGAGGAGGAGGAAGTAGAATGTCTAGTTACCTGTTGTAGTCAGCAACATGGAGGAGGAGGAAGTAGAATGTCTAGTTACCTGTTGTAGTCTACAAAGCGGATGAGTAGCGGATAAAAGGCATAGAGGTCTCTGATCAGGATAGTAAACTCATCCAGGATGAGTAGTTCAGCCTCAGACATCTCCCCTCGTCCCTCGGCCTTCATCTGTTCCTCATCCTGCAGTACGGTGGCAGCCTTCTTCCTCAACTTCTCCATCAGCGGCAGAAAGTGGGTCTTCAACAGCCCCCCCTTTGCCTTACCAATGATTGGCTGAGAGAACACTGGAGGCGAGGACAGAATAGAGAAGGACAGTTAGAGAGAGAGAGACTGGTGGGAAACAACGATGGTGGTGTTTCACTCTGGATGATTCTACAGTTTGTTTTCTTATTTAAACAACGATGGTGGTGTTTCACTCTGGATGATTCTACAGTTTGTTTTCTCATTTAAACAACGATGGTGGTGTTTCACTCTGGATGATTCTACAGTTTGTTTTCTCATTTAAACAACGATGGTGGTGTTTCACTCTGGATGATTCTACAGTTTGTTTTCTCATTTAAACAACGATGGTGGTGTTTCACTCTGGATGATATAACAGTTTGTTTTCTTATTTAAACAACGATGGTGGTGTTTCACTCTGGATGATTCTACAGTTTGTTTTCTTATTTAAACAACGATGGTGGTGTTTCACTCTGGATGATTCTACAGTTTGTTTTCTTATTTAAACAACGATGGTGGTGTTTCACTCTGGATGATTCTACAGTTTGTTTTCTTATTTAAACAACGATGGTGGTGTTTCACTCTGGATGATTCTACAGTTTGTTTTCTTATTTAAACAACGATGGTGGTGTTTCACTCTAGATGATTCTACAGTTTGTTTTCTCATTTAAACAACGATGGTGGTGTTTCACTCTAGATGATTCTACAGTTTGTTTTCTCATTTAAACAACGATGGTGGTGTTTCACTCTAGATGATTCTACAGTTTGTTTTCTCATTTAAACAACGATGGTGGTGTTTCACTCTAGATGATTCTACAGTTTGTTTTCTCATTTAAACAACGATGGTGGTGTTTCACTCTGGATGATTCTACAGTTTGTTTTCTTATTTAAACAACGATGGTGGTGTTTCACTCTGGATGATTCTACAGTTTGTTTTCTTATTTAAACAACGATGGTGGTGTTTCACTCTGGATGATTCTACAGTTTGTTTTCTTATTTAAACAACGATGGTGGTGTTTCACTCTGGATGATTCTACAGTTTGTTTTCTCATTTAAACAACGATGGTGGTGTTTCACTCTGGATGATTCTACAGTTTGTTTTCTTATTTAAACAACGATGGTGGTGTTTCACTCTGGATGATTCTACAGTTTGTTTTCTCATTTAAACAACGATGGTGGTGTTTCACTCTGGATGATTCTACAGTTTGTTTTCTCATTTAAACAACGATGGTGGTGTTTCACTCTGGATGATTCTACAGTTTGTTTTCTCATTTAAACAACGATGGTGGTGTTTCACTCTGGATGATTCTACAGTTTGTTTTCTCATTTAAACAACGATGGTGGTGTTCCACTCTGGATGATTCTACAGTTTGTTTTCTCATTTAAACAACGATGGTGGTGTTTCACTCTAGATGATTCTACAGTTTGTTTTCTCATTTAAACAACGATGGTGGTGTTTCACTCTAGATGATTCTACAGTTTGTTTTCTTATTTAAACAACGATGGTGGTGTTTCACTCTGGATGATTCTACAGTTTGTTTTCTTATTTAAACAACGATGGTGGTGTTTCACTCTGGATGATTCTACAGTTTGTTTTCTTATTTAAACAACGATGGTGGTGTTCCACTCTGGATGATTCTACAGTTTGTTTTCTTATTTAAACAACGATGGTGGTGTTTCACTCTGGATGATTCTACAGTTTGTTTTCTCATTTAAACAACGATGGTGGTGTTTCACTCTAGATGATTCTACAGTTTGTTTTCTTATTTAAACAACGATGGTGGTGTTTCACTCTGGATGATTCTACAGTTTGTTTTCTTATTTAAACAACGATGGTGGTGTTTCACTCTGGATGATATAACAGTTTGTTTTCTCATTTAAACAACGATGGTGGTGTTTCACTCTGGATGATTCTACAGTTTGTTTTCTTATTTAAACAACGATGGTGGTATTTCACTCTGGATGATTCTACAGTTTGTTTTCTTATTTAAACAACGATGGTGGTGTTTCACTCTGGATGATTCTACAGTTTGTTTTCTCATTTAAACAACGATGGTGGTGTTTCACTCTGGATGATTCTACAGTTTGTTTTCTTATTTAAACAACGATGGTGGTATTTCACTCTGGATGATTCTACAGTTTGTTTTCTCATTTAAACAACGATGGTGGTGTTTCACTCTGGATGATTCTACAGTTTGTTTTCTCATTTAAACAACGATGGTGGTGTTTCACTCTGGATGATTCTACAGTTTGTTTTCTCATTTAAACAACGATGGTGGTGTTTCACTCTGGATGATTCTACAGTTTGTTTTCTCATTTAAACAACGATGGTGGTGTTTCACTCTGGATGATTCTACAGTTTGTTTTCTTATTTAAACAACGATGGTGGTGTTTCACTCTGGATGATTCTACAGTTTGTTTTCTTATTTAAACAACGATGGTGGTGTTTCACTCTAGATGATTCTACAGTTTGTTTTCTTATTTAAACAACGATGGTGGTGTTTCACTCTAGATGATTCTACAGTTTGTTTTCTCATTTAAACAACGATGGTGGTGTTTCACTCTGGATGATTCTACAGTTTGTTTTCTCATTTAAACAACGATGGTGGTGTTTCACTCTAGATGATTCTACAGTTTGTTTTCTCATTTAAACAACGATGGTGGTGTTTCACTCTGGATGATTCTACAGTTTGTTTTCTCATTTAAACAACGATGGTGGTGTTTCACTCTGGATGATTCTACAGTTTGTTTTCTCATTTAAACAACGATGGTGGTGTTTCACTCTGGATGATTCTACAGTTTGTTTTCTTATTTAAACAACGATGGTGGTGTTTCACTCTGGATGATATAACAGTTTGTTTTCTCATTTAAACAACGATGGTGGTGTTTCACTCTGGATGATTCTACAGTTTGTTTTCTTATTTAAACAACGATGGTGGTGTTTCACTCTGGATGATATAACAGTTTGTTTTCTCATTTAAACAACGATGGTGGTATTTCACTCTGGATGATATAACAGTTTGTTTTCTCATTTAAACAACGATGGTGGTATTTCACTCTGGATGATTCTACAGTTTGTTTTCTCATTTAAACAACGATGGTGGTGTTTCACTCTGGATGATTCTACAGTTTGTTTTCTCATTTAAACAACGATGGTGGTGTTTCACTCTGGATGATATAACAGTTTGTTTTCTCATTTAAACAACGATGGTGGTATTTCACTCTGGATGATTCTACAGTTTGTTTTCTCATTTAAACAACGATGGTGGTGTTTCACTCTGGATGATTCTACAGTTTGTTTTCTCATTTAAACAACGATGGTGGTGTTTCACTCTGGATGATTCTACAGTTTGTTTTCTTATTTAAACAACGATGGTGGTGTTTCACTCTAGATGATTCTACAGTTTGTTTTCTTATTTAAACAACGATGGTGGTGTTTCACTCTGGATGATTCTACAGTTTGTTTTCTTATTTAAACAACGATGGTGGTGTTTCACTCTGGATGATTCTACAGTTTGTTTTCTTATTTAAACAACGATGGTGGTGTTTCACTCTGGATGATTCTACAGTTTGTTTTCTTATTTAAACAACGATGGTGGTGTTTCACTCTGGATGATTCTACAGTTTGTTTTCTCATTTAAACAACGATGGTGGTGTTTCACTCTGGATGATTCTACAGTTTGTTTTCTTATTTAAACAACGATGGTGGAGTTTTACTCTGGATGATTCTACAGTTTGTTTTCTCATTTAAACAACGATGGTGGTGTTTCACTCTGGATGATTCTACAGTTTGTTTTCTCATTTAAACAACGATGGTGGTGTTTCACTCTGGATGATTCTACAGTTTGTTTTCTCATTTAAACAACGATGGTGGTGTTTCACTCTGGATGATTCTACAGTTTGTTTTCTTATTTAAACAACGATGGTGGTGTTTCACTCTAGATGATATAACAGTTTGTTTTCTTATTTAAACAACGATGGTGGTGTTTCACTCTAGATGATTCTACAGTTTGTTTTCTCATTTAAACAACGATGGTGGTGTTTCACTCTGGATGATTCTACAGTTTGTTTTCTCATTTAAACAACGATGGTGGTGTTTCACTCTGGATGATATAACAGTTTGTTTTCTTATTTAAACAACGATGGTGGTGTTTCACTCTGGATGATTCTACAGTTTGTTTTCTTATTTAAACAACGATGGTGGTGTTTCACTCTAGATGATTCTACAGTTTGTTTTCATTTAGAAACAATGCATTTTGGTTGCTGTGTCCCGTGACATCAACACATGATCACCACCACATGCAGTAACAGCACGTATCCAGTATGGGAAACTGCTTGGTCATGTGGGTGACCTATGCTCCTAGGGCATAGAAGGGTTGAAGACAAGTAAAGTGTGGGTAACCTCTGTGTTTCTGAGCACCCACCTGCCGGTCAACCAATTCAGGCTTCCCCGTCAATCAACATGCAATTTTAGCATTATAATTTGTTCTCGACCAATTACTACTCTTCCTGGGGTTCAAACAGGAAACAAAACAACAAGTAAAATATACTAAATACATTATACGCATAATATAATATACACAACACTACCTAACACTACATAACACCACAGAAAACTACATCATCTCCTGCCTCTGCCTCACGCTTCAGAGATGGCTCCGGCCCTATAAGCCGTTCCTTCTGGAACAAGCCAAGGATTCGGTCAAGGTCACCCACCTATATAATACAATACATTATACAACGTTACAATACAAGATTTATACAATGGCTTTGTCTATTCACAGTCGCCGGTGTGCCGTAAGATGTTCTTCTATCTGGTTTCTGAACGTGTTTTTATTTCTAGCTTGAGTTACCTGGGGTGGCAGAGAGTTCCATGTAGACATGTTTCTAACACTGAGCATTTCCCAGCCTCTTGTTCTGGACCTGGGGACTGTGAAGAGACCCTCTGACTGCATATCTTACGATGTACCGGTGAGAGTCTGAACTGTGTGAGCCAACTGCTTAAACAGAGAGTTCCGTACCTTCAACACATCAACACCTCACACAAAGACCAATAGTGATGCAGTCAACACCTCAATACCTCAACACCTCACACAACGACCAATAGTGATGCAGTCAACACCTCAATACCTCAACACCTCACACAACGACCAATAGTGATGCAGTCAACACCTCAATACCTCAACACCTCACACAAAGACCAATAGTGATGCAGTCAACACCTCAACACCTCAACACCTCACACAACGACCAATAGTGATGCAGTCAACACATCAACACCTCAACACCTCACACAACGACCAATAGTGATGCAGTCAACACCTCAATACCTCAACACCTCAATACCTCACACAACGACCAATAGTGATGCAGTCAACACCTCAATACCTCAACACCTCACACAAAGACCAATAGTGATGCAGTCAACACCTCAACACCTCAACACCTCACACAACGACCAATAGTGATGCAGTCAACACATCAACACCTCAACACCTCACACAAAGACCAATAGTGATGCAGTCAACACATCAATACCTCACACAAAGACCAATAGTGATGCAGTCAACACCTCAATACCTCACACAAAGACCAATAGTGATGCAGTCAACACATCAACACCTCAACACCTCACACAACGACCAATAGTGATGCAGTCAACACCTCAATACCTCACACAAAGACCAATAGTGATGCAGTCAACACCTCAATACTTCACACAAAGACCAATAGTGATGCAGTCAACACATCAATACCTCACACAAAGACCAATAGTGATGCAGTCAACACCTCAACACCTCAACACCTCACACAAAGACCAATAGTGATGCAGTCAACACATCAACACATCAACACCTCACACACAGACCAATAGTGATGCAGTCAACACATCAACACCTCAATACCTCACACAAAGACCAATAGTGATGCAGTCAACACATCAACACCTCACACACAGACCAATAGTGATGCAGTCAACACATCAACACCTCACACACAGACCAATAGTGATGTAGTCAACACATCAACACCTCAATACCTCACACACAGACCAATAGTGATGCAGTCAACACATCAACACCTCAACACCTCACACAACGACCAATAGTGATGTAGTCAACACATCAACACCTCAATACCTCACACAAAGACCAATAGTGATGCAGTCAACACATCACACAACGACCAATAGTGATGCAGTCAACACATCAACACATCAACACCTCACACAAAGACCAATAGTGATGCAGTCAACACATCAACACCTCACACACAGACCAATAGTGATGTAGTCAACACATCAACACCTCAATACCTCACACACAGACCAATAGTGATGCAGTCAACACATCAACACCTCAACACCTCACACAACGACCAATAGTGATGTAGTCAACACATCAACACCTCAATACCTCACACAAAGACCAATAGTGATGCAGTCAACACATCAACACCTCACACAACGACCAATAGTGATGCAGTCAACACATCAACACATCAACACCTCACACAAAGACCAATAGTGATGCAGTCAACACATCAACACCTCACACACAGACCAATAGTGATGTAGTCAACACATCAACACCTCAATACCTCACACACAGACCAATAGTGATGCAGTCAACACATCAACACCTCAACACCTCACACAACGACCAATAGTGATGTAGTCAACACCTCACACACAGACCAATAGTGATGCAGTCAACACCTCAATACCTCAACACCTCACACAAAGACCAATAGTGATGCAGTCAACACATCAACACCTCAATACCTCACACAAAGACCAATAGTGATGCAGTCAACACATCAATACCTCACACAAAGACCAATAGTGATGCAGTCAACACATCAACACCTCAACACCTCACACAAAGACCAATAGTGATGCAGTCAACACATCAACACCTCAACACCTCACACAAAGACCAATAGTGATGCAGTCAACACATCAACACATCAACACCTCACACAAAGACCAATAGTGATGCAGTCAACACATCAACACATCAACACCTCACACAAAGACCAATAGTGATGCAGTCAACACCTCAACACCTCAACACCTCACACAAAGACCAATAGTGATGCAGTCAACACCTCAATACCTCAATACCTCACACACAGACCAATAGTGATGCAGTCAACACCTCAATACCTCAACACCTCACACAAAGACCAATAGTGATGCAGTCAACACATCAACACCTCAATACCTCACACAAAGACCAATAGTGATGCAGTCAACACATCAATACCTCACACAAAGACCAATAGTGATGCAGTCAACACATCAACACCTCAACACCTCACACAAAGACCAATAGTGATGCAGTCAACACATCAACACATCAACACCCCACACAAAGACCAATAGTGATGCAGTCAACACATCAACACCTCAATACCTCACACAAAGACCAATAGTGATGCAGTCAACACATCAACACCTCAACACCTCAATACCTCACACACAGACCAATAGTGATGCAGTCAACACATCAACACCTCACACAAAGACCAATAGTGATGCAGTCACTCTCTCCTCTACTTTGAGCCCGGATGAGATTGACATGCATGTCATTGACATTCTTCCTCCGTGTACATCTAAGTGCACTGCGTGCTTCTCTGTTCTGGACCAACTGCAATTGACCTATGTCCATCTACATGACCACACAACTGGGCAGTAGTCCAGGTGCTACAAAATCAGGGCCTGTAGGACCTGTCTGGTCAACCGAGATGTCAAGAAAACAGAGCGACGTTTCCATTGATCATCCTTGAGATGTTTCTCCAACTTTTGGATTGGATTCCACCTGTCTTAAATTCTATTTATTGGACATGATTTGAAAAGGCACACACCTGTCTATATAAGGTCCCACAGTTGACAGTGAATGTCAGAACAAAAACTAGGCCACGAGGTGGAAGGAATTGTCCGTAGAGCTCAGAGACAGGATTGTGTCGAGGCACAGATCTGGGGAAGGGTACACCAAAACATGTCTGCAGCATTGAAGGTCCCCAAGAACACAGTGGCCACCATTATTCTTAAATGGAAGAAGGTCAGAACCACCAAGAACCTTGTTTCTAAAAACCCTGTTTTTGCTTTGTCATTATGGGGTAGTGTGATGTCATTATGGGGTATTGTGATGTCATTATGGGGTATTGTGATGTCATTATGGGGTATTATGATGTCATTATGGGGTATTGTGTGTAGATTGGATGAGGGTATTGTAGTGATTCCTACGTCGTAGATGTGAAAAATATTTATTGATCTGACGAACAACCTGACGACACACTTGGAACATTTCTATCTTTCCTGTATATTCTATAACCACGTTTAGCTACAGCTGCATCAAAGGACTTATTGATCTTCCCTGTATATTCTATAACCATGATACTGCTGTATCAAAGGACTTATTGATCTTTCCTGTATATTCTATAACCATGATACTGCTGTATCAAAGGACTTATTGATCTTTCCTGTATATTCTATAACCACGTTTAGCTACTGCTGTATCAAAGGACTTATTGATCTTTCCTGTATATTCTATAACCACGTTTAGCTACTGCTGTATTAAAGGAATTATTGATCTTCCCTGTATATTCTATAACCACGATACTGTTGTATCAAAGGACTTATTGATCTTTCCTGTATATTCTATAACCATGATACTGCTGTATCAAAGGACTTATTGATCTTCCCTGTATATTCTATAACCATGATACTGCTGTATCAAAGGACTTATTGATCTTTCCTGTATATTCTATAACCACGATACTGTTGTATCAAAGGACTTATTGATCTTCCCTGTATATTCTATAACCACGATACTGTTGTATCAAAGGACTTATTGATCTTCCCTGTATATTCTATAACCACGATACTGCTGTATTAAAGGACTTATTGATCTTTCCTGTATATTCTATAACCACGTTTAGCTACTGCTGTATTAAAGGAATTATTGATCTTCCCTGTATATTCTATAACCACGATACTGTTGTATCAAAGGACTTATTGATCTTTCCTGTATATTCTATAACCATGATACTGCTGTATCAAAGGACTTATTGATCTTTCCTGTATATTCTATAACCATGATACTGCTGTATCAAAGGACTTATTGATCTTCCCTGTATATTCTATAACCATGATACTGCTGTATCAAAGGACTTATTGATCTTCCCTGTATATTCTATAACCACGATACTGCTGTATCAAAGGACTTATTGATCTTTCCTGTATATTCTATAACCATGATACTGCTGTATCAAAGGACTTATTGATCTTTCCTGTATATTCTATAACCACGATACTGCTGCATTAAAGGACTTATTGATCTTTCCTGTATATTCTATAACCACGTTTAGCTACTGCTGTATCAAAGGACTTATTGATCTTTCCTGTATATTCTATAACCATGATACCGCTGTATCAAAGGACTTATTGATCTTTGCTGTATATTCTATAACCACGTTTAGCTACTGCTGTATCAAAGGACTTATTGATCTTCCCTGTATATTCTATAACCATGATACTGCTGCATCAAAGGACTTATTGATCTTTCCTGTATATTCTATAACCATGATACTGCTGTATCAAAGGACTTATTGATCTTCCCTGTATATTCTATAACCATGATACTGCTGCATCAAAGGACTTATTGATCTTCCCTGTATATTCTATAACCACGATACTGCTGTATCAAAGGACTTATTGATCTTTCCTGTATATTTTATAACCACGATACTGTTGTATCAAAGGACTTATTGATCTTCCCTGTATATTCTATAACCACGTTTAGCTACTGCTGCATCAAAGGACTTATTGATCTTCCCTGTATATTCTATAACCATGATACTGCTGCATCAAAGGACTTATTGATCTTTCCTGTATATTTTATAACCACGATACTGCTGCATCAAAGGACTTATTGATCTTTCCTGTATATTCTATAACCACGATACTGCTGTATCAAAGGACTTATTGATCTTCCCTGTATATTCTATAACCATGATACTGCTGCATCAAAGGACTTATTGATCTTTCCTGTATATTCTATAACCATGATACTGCTGCATCAAAGGACTTATTGATCTTTCCTGTATATTCTATAACCACGATACTGCTGTATCAAAGGACTTATTGATCTTTCCTGTATATTCTATAACCACGTTCAGCTACCGCTGCATTAAAGGACTTATTGATCTTTCCTGTATATTCTATAACCACGTTTAGCTACTGCTGTATCAAAGGACTTATTGATCTTTCCTGTATATTCTATAACCATGATACTGCTGCATCAAAGGACTTATTGATCTTTCCTGTATATTCTATAACCATGATACTGCTGTATTAAAGGACTTATTGATCTTCCCTGTATATTCTATAACCACGTTTAGCTACTGCTGTATCAAAGGACTTATTGATCTTTCCTGTATATTCTATAACCATGATACTGCTGCATCAAAGGACTTATTGATCTTTCCTGTATATTCTATAACCATGATACTGCTGTATTAAAGGACTTATTGATCTTTCCTGTATATTCTATAACCACGATACTGCTGCATTAAAGGACTTATTGATCTTTCCTGTATATTCTATAACCACGATACTGCTGCATTAAAGGACTTATTGATCTTTCCTGTATATTCTATAACCACGTTTAGCTACCGCTGCATCAAAGGACTTATTGATCTTTCCTGTATATTCTATAACCATGATACTGCTGTATTAAAGGACTTATTGATCTTTCCTGTATATTCTATAACCATGATACTGCTGCATCAAAGGACTTATTGATCTTTCCTGTATATTCTATAACCATGATACTGCTGTATTAAAGGACTTATTGATCTTCCCTGTATATTCTATAACCACGATACTGCTGTATCAAAGGACTTATATATCTTTCCTGTATATTCTATAACCACGTTTAGCTACTGCTGTATCAAAGGACTTATTGATCTTTCCTGTATATTCTATAACCACGTTTAGCTACCGCTGTATCAAAGGACTTATTGATCTTTCCTGTATATTCTATAACCACGTTTAGCTACTGCTGTATCAAAGGACTTATTGATCTTTGCTGTATATTCTATAACCACGATACTGCTGTATCAAAGGACTTATTGATCTTCCCTGTATATTCTATAACCACGTTTAGCTACCGTTGTATCAAAGGACTTATTGATCTTTCCTGTATATTCTATAACCACGTTTAGCTACCGCTGCATCAAAGGAATTATCTAAGTGTGTTTCAGAGATGGCCAGAATATGAATGTGTTCTGATGTTAATTGCTAATTTCATGGACCTTGTTTCTCAGGCTACATATGTTAATATGGGCTATTTTTAGTCCTTTTCTGGGTTGCTTGATTGTTTTTAATGATCCGAGGTAGACATGTCGATGACATTTACTTTTGACTCAATGCTACTGAGTGGCCTGCCCACAGTGGGCTTCTTCCTAAGGCAGACAGTTTTCAGTACAAACAGTGGAATTCAATTCTATGCGCATGTATGATTATTGCTGACGATCCCCTCTGACGACACACGACGCCGTGGTAACTACACACACACACACACATAACAACCAAGACATTGACAAGCAGGCTGAAGTGCTTTTGACCATGTGGTAGATAGAAGGTGTGTCTCTACCTGCAAGCCGCTTCATCCAGGCCCCCTCGTCGATCCCCAGGTTATTATAGATAATCTTCAGGATGTTGCCCAGCAGACTATTCATGTGGTCTGAGGTGAGGTGAGTACAGCAGCTGTCTGCAGTCTCTGGAGGGTTGTTCTCTGGGCCGTGCTCCCACCAGTGAGACATGTAGCTGCATAGCATGGGCAGCACCACCTGAGGATAAGGACAGGGGGGAGGGATGCTCATGTTAAATGTTTAAGTAATGTTGTCTTTTCAATCATGTTCTTATCTCTTGTAAGCTCAGGGATCCAGACCAACATTTTCCCCTGGTGTCACTGGGGCCACCAACGTTTTCAGTTGGTGGCATCAGCCCACGATTTGGTGGCACCAGCCCACGATTTGGTGGCACCAGCCCATGATTTGGTGGTACCAGCCCATGATTTGGTGGCACCAGCCCATGATTTGGTGGTACCAGCCCATGATTTGGTGGTACCAGCCCATGATTTGGTGGTACCAGCCCATGATTTGGTGGCATCAGCCCATGATTTGGTGGTACCAGCCCATGATTTGGTGGTACCAGCCCATGATTTGGTGGCACCAGCCCATGATTTGGTGGTACCAGCCCATGATTTGGTGGTACCAGCCCATGATTTGGTGGTACCAGGTGGTACCAGCCCATGATTTGGTTGTACCTGTCAGGATTTGGTGGTACCAGCCCATGATTTGGTGGTACCAGCCACCATTATAAAGTCATTATTAAGTCATTACTAATCATTATTAAGAAATTATTCATCATTATAAAATAATTATTAATCATTCTAAAGTCATTATTAAGTCATTACTAATCATTATTAAGTCATTCGTAAAGATTTATTAAAAGGTGTAATTGATGACTCACATAGTATTCAATAAATACGTCCAAGCTGGAATGAGTTAAAATATTTTGATATGCAACCTAATCCAGTGATTGTCATACATTTGAGGCTGACAATCAGGTTATTTCTGTTATATTTTACTCTCAAAATAGGGTATTTGTATTTATTATGGATCCCCATTAGTTCCTGCCAAGGCAGCAGCTACTCTTCCTGGGGTTTATTATGGATCCCCATTAGTTCCTGTCAAGGCAGCAGCTACTCTTCCTGGGGTTTATTATGGATCCCCATTAGTTCCTGCCAAGGCAACAGCTACTCTTCCTGGGGTTTATTATGGATCCCCATTAGTTCCTGTCAAGGCAGCAGCTACTCTTCCTGGGGTTTATTATGGATCCCCATTAGTTCCTGCCAAGGCAACAGCTACTCTTCCTGGGGTTTATTATGGATCCCCATTAGTTCCTGTCAGGGCAGCAGCTACTCTTCCTGGGGTTTATTATGGATCCCCATTAGTTCCAGCCAAGGCAGCAGCTACTCTTCCTGGGGTTTATTATGGATCCCCATTAGTTCCTGTCAAGGCAGCAGCTACTCTTCCTGGGGTTTATTATGGATCCCCATTAGTTCCTGCCAAGGCAGCAGCTACTCTTCCTGGGGTTTATTATGGATCCCCATTAGTTCCTGCCAAGGCAGCAGCTACTCTTCCTGGGGTTTATTATGGATCCCCATTAGTTCCTGCCAAGGCAGCAGCTACTCTTCCTGGGGTTTATTATGGATCCCCATTAGTTCCTGCCAAGGCAGCAGCTACTCTTCCTGGGGTTTATTATGGATCCCCATTAGTTCCTGCCAAGGCAGCAGCTACTCTTCCTGGGGTTTATTATGGATCCCCATTAGTTCCTGCCAAGGCAGCATCTACTCTTCCTGGGGTTTATTATGGATCCCCATTAGTTCCTGCCAAGGCAGCAGCTACTCTTCCTGGGGTTTATTATGTATCCCCATTAGTTCCTGCCAAGGCAGCAGCTACTCTTCCTGGGGTTTATTATGGATCCCCATTAGTTCCTGCCAAGGCAGCAGGTACTCTTCCTGGGGTTTATTATGGATCCCCATTAGTTCCTGCCAAGGCAGCAGCTTCTCTTCCTGGGGTTTATTATGGATCCCCATTAGTTCCTGCCAAGGCAGCAGCTACTCTTCCTGGGGTTTATTATGGATCCCCATTAGTTCCTGCCAAAGCAGCAGCTACTCTTCCTGGGGTTTATTATGGATCCCCATTAGTTCCTGCCAAGGCAGCAGCTACTCTTCCTGGAGTTTATTATGGATCCCCGTTAGTTCCTGCCAAGGCAGCAGCTACTCTTCCTGGGGTTTATTATGGATCCCCATTAGTTCCTGCCAAGGCAGCAGCTACTCTTCCTGGGGTTTATTATGGATCCCCATTAGTTCCTGCCAAGGCAGCAGCTACTCTTCCTGGGGTCTATTATGGATCCCCATTAGTTCCTGCCAAGGCAGCAGCTACTCTTTCCAGGTTTCCAGGTGTTTGCTGCCGTTCCTCAGCAGCCTCCTGTGGTGTACATAGTTAGGACAAAACTGCCCAGACCATTATAATAACCATGTCACAGTTGTATTAGGGAAAGGGGGGATACCTAGTCAGTTGTACAACTGAATGCATTCAACTGAAAATGTGTCTTTTGCATTTAACCCTCTGAATCAGAGAGGTGCAGGGGGGGGGGGGGGGGCTGCCATAATCAACATCCACGTCTTCAGTGCCCTGGGAACAGTGGGTTGACTACCTCAGGGGCAGAGCAACATATTTTTACCTTGTCAGGGATTCGATCCAGCAACCTTTCGGTTACTGGCCCAGTGCTCAAACCACTAGGCTACCTGCTGCCAGTGCTGCTCCTTCCTCACAGCAACTAGAGTGTTGCTCCTTCCTCACAGCGACTAGAGTGCTGCTCCTTCCTCACAGGGACTAGAGTGTTGCTCCTTCCTCACTGGGAGGAAGGAGCTGCTAGTCACTGGGAGGAAGGAGCTGCTAGTCACTGTGAGGAAGGAGCTGCTAGTCACTGGGAGGAAGGAGCTGCTAGTCACTGTGAGGAAGGAGCTGCTAGTCACTGGGAGGAAGGAGCTGCACTCTGTTAATAAATCATCAGTCTCCTGGTAATAAACCACCAGTCTCCTGTTAATAAACCACCAGTCTCCTGTCAATAAACCACCAGTCTCCTGTTAATAAACCACCAGTCTCCTGTTAATAAACCATCAGTCTCCTGGTAATAAACCACCAGTCTCCTGTTAATAAACCACCAGTCTCCTGTTAATAACCCACCAGTCTCCTGGTAATAAACCACCAGTCTCCTGTTAATAAACCAGTATCCTGGTAATAAACCACCAGTCTCCTGGTAATAAACCACCAGTCTCCTGTTAATAAACCACCAGTCTCCTGTTAATAAACCACCAGTCTCCTGGTAATAAACCACCAGTCTCCTGTTAATAAACCACCAGTCTCCTGGTAATAAACCACCAGTCTCCTGTTAATAAACCAGTATCCTGGTAATAAACCACCAGTCTCCTGTTAATAAACCACCAGTCTCCTGTTAATAAACCAGTCTCCTGTTAATAAACCAGTCTCCTGTTAATAAACCACCAGTCTCCTGTTAATAAACCACCAGTCTCCTGTTAATAAACCAGTCTCCTGTTAATAAACCACCAGTCTCCTGTTAATAAACCATTCTCCTGGTAATAAACCACCAGTCTCCTGGTAATAAACCACCAGTCTCCTGTTAATAAACCACCAGTCTCCTGTTAATAAACCACCAGTCTCCTGGTAATAAACCACCAGTCTCCTGTTAATAACCCAACAGTCTCCTGTTAATAAACCACTAGTCTTCTGGTAATAAACCACCAGTCTCCTGTTAATAAACCACCCGTCTCCTGATAATAAACCACCAGTCTCCTGGTAATAAACCACCAGTCTCCTGTTAATAAACCACCAGTCTCCTGTTAATAAACCACCAGTCTCCTGGTAATAAACCACCAGTCACCCGTTAATAAACCACCAGTCTCCTGTTAATAAACCAGTATCCTGGTAATAAACCACCAGTCTCCTGTTAATAAACCAGTCTCCTGTTAATAAACCACCAGTCTCCTGTTAATAAACCAGTCTCCTGTTAATAAACCACCAGTCTCCTGTTAATAAACCACCAGTCTCCTGTTAATAAACCACCAGTCTCCTGTTAATAAACCACCAGTCTCCTGTTAATAAACCACCAATCTCATGTTAATAAACCAGTCTCCTGTTAATAAACCAGTCTCCTGTTAATAAACCACCAGTCTCCTGTTAATAAACCACCAGTCTCCTGTTAATAAACCACCAGTCTCATGTTAATAAACCAGTCTCCTGTTAATAAACCAGTCTCCTGTTAATAAACCACCAGTCTCCTGTTAATAAACCACCAGTCTCCTGGTAATAAACCACCAGTCTCCTGTTAATAACCCACCAGTCTTCTGTTAATAAACCACCAGTCAGTCTCCTGTTAATAAACCAGTCTCCTGTTAATAAACCAGTCTCCTGTTAATAAACCACCAGTCTCCTGTTAATAAACCACCAGTCTCCTGTTAATAAACCACCAGTCTCCTGTTAATAAACCACCAGTCTCCTGTCAATAAACCACCAGTCAGTCTCCTGTTAATAAACCACCAGTCTCCTGTTAATAAACCACCAGTCTCCTGTCAATAAACCACCAGTCAGTCTCCTGTTAATAAACCAGTCTCCTGTTAATAAACCAGTCTCCTGTTAATAAACCACCAGTCTCCTGTTAATAAACCACCAGTCTCCTGTTAATAAACCACCAGTCTCCTGGTAATAAACCAACAGTCTCCTGTTAATAAACCACCAGTCTCCTGTTAATAAACCACCAGTCTCCTGTTAATAAACCACCAGTCTCCTGTTAATAAACCACCAGTCTCCTGGTAATAAACCAGTCTCCTATTAATAAACCACCAGTCTCCTGTTAATAACCCACCAGTCTCCTGTTAATAAACCACCAGTCTCCTGTTAATAAACCACCAGTCTCCTGTTAATAAACCACCAGTCTCCTGTTAATAAACCACCAGTCTCCTGTTAATAAACCACCAGTCTCCTGTCAATAAACCACCAGTCTCCTGTTAATAAACCACCAGTCTCCTGTTAATAAACCAGTCTCCTGTTAATAAACCAGTCTCCTGTTAATAAACCACCAGTCTTCTGGTAATAAACCACCAGTCTCCTGTTAATAAACCACCAGTCTCCTGGTAATAAACCACCAGTCTCCTGTTAATAAACCACCAGTCTTCTGGTAATAAACCACCAGTCTCCTGTTAATAAACCACCAGTCTCCTGTTAATAAACCACCAGTCTCCTGGTAATAAACCACCAGTCTCCTGTTAATAAACCACCAGTCTCCTGTTAATAAACCACCAGTCTTCTGGTAATAAACCACCAGTCTCCTGTTAATAAACCACTAGTATCCTGGTAATAAACCACCAGTCAGTCTCCTGTTAATAACCCACCAGTCTTCTGTTAATAAACCACCAGTCTCCTGTTAATAAACCACCAGTCTCCTGTTAATAAACCACCAGTCTCCTGTTAATAAACCACCAGTCTCCTGGTAATAAACCACCAGTCTCCTGTTAATAAACCACCAGTCTCCTGTTAATAAACCACCAGTCTCCTGTTAATAAACCAGTCTCCTGTTAATAAACCAGTCTCCTGTTAATAAACCACCAGTCACCCGTTAATAAACCACCAGTCTCCTGTTAATAAACCAGTATCCTGGTAATAAACCACCAGTCTCCTGTTAATAAACCAGTCTCCTGTTAATAAACCACCAGTCTCCTGTTAATAAACCAGTCTCCTGTTAATAAACCACCAGTCTCCTGTTAATAAACCACCAGTCTCCTGTTAATAAACCACCAGTCTCCTGTTAATAAACCACCAGTCTCCTGTTAATAAACCACCAATCTCATGTTAATAAACCAGTCTCCTGTTAATAAACCAGTCTCCTGTTAATAAACCACCAGTCTCCTGTTAATAAACCACCAGTCTCCTGTTAATAAACCACCAGTCTCATGTTAATAAACCAGTCTCCTGTTAATAAACCAGTCTCCTGTTAATAAACCACCAGTCTCCTGTTAATAAACCACCAGTCTCCTGGTAATAAACCACCAGTCTCCTGTTAATAACCCACCAGTCTTCTGTTAATAAACCACCAGTCAGTCTCCTGTTAATAAACCAGTCTCCTGTTAATAAACCAGTCTCCTGTTAATAAACCACCAGTCTCCTGTTAATAAACCACCAGTCTCCTGTTAATAAACCACCAGTCTCCTGTTAATAAACCACCAGTCTCCTGTCAATAAACCACCAGTCAGTCTCCTGTTAATAAACCACCAGTCTCCTGTTAATAAACCACCAGTCTCCTGTCAATAAACCACCAGTCAGTCTCCTGTTAATAAACCAGTCTCCTGTTAATAAACCAGTCTCCTGTTAATAAACCACCAGTCTCCTGTTAATAAACCACCAGTCTCCTGTTAATAAACCACCAGTCTCCTGGTAATAAACCAACAGTCTCCTGTTAATAAACCACCAGTCTCCTGTTAATAAACCACCAGTCTCCTGTTAATAAACCACCAGTCTCCTGTTAATAAACCACCAGTCTCCTGGTAATAAACCAGTCTCCTATTAATAAACCACCAGTCTCCTGTTAATAACCCACCAGTCTCCTGTTAATAAACCACCAGTCTCCTGTTAATAAACCACCAGTCTCCTGTTAATAAACCACCAGTCTCCTGTTAATAAACCACCAGTCTCCTGTTAATAAACCACCAGTCTCCTGTCAATAAACCACCAGTCTCCTGTTAATAAACCACCAGTCTCCTGTTAATAAACCAGTCTCCTGTTAATAAACCAGTCTCCTGTTAATAAACCACCAGTCTTCTGGTAATAAACCACCAGTCTCCTGTTAATAAACCACCAGTCTCCTGGTAATAAACCACCAGTCTCCTGTTAATAAACCACCAGTCTTCTGGTAATAAACCACCAGTCTCCTGTTAATAAACCACCAGTCTCCTGTTAATAAACCACCAGTCTCCTGGTAATAAACCACCAGTCTCCTGTTAATAAACCACCAGTCTCCTGTTAATAAACCACCAGTCTTCTGGTAATAAACCACCAGTCTCCTGTTAATAAACCACTAGTATCCTGGTAATAAACCACCAGTCAGTCTCCTGTTAATAACCCACCAGTCTTCTGTTAATAAACCACCAGTCTCCTGTTAATAAACCACCAGTCTCCTGTTAATAAACCACCAGTCTCCTGTTAATAAACCACCAGTCTCCTGGTAATAAACCACCAGTCTCCTGTTAATAAACCACCAGTCTCCTGTTAATAAACCACCAGTCTCCTGTTAATAAACCAGTCTCCTGTTAATAAACCAGTCTCCTGTTAATAACCCACCAGTCTCCTGTTAATAAACCACCAGTCTCCTGGTAGTAAACCAGTCTCTACCTCCATAACGTGAGGCATCTGCGTGTAGTGCAGGCCGGACTCAGCAAGATCCATGATCTCCTCCAGAGACTTCTCCAGGGACGGGATGACTGGACACATCTCTCCTACCTGGAAGGGCAGATCTAGAGCTGGGAAGCAGTGGGGTAGAGAGGAGAGAGAGAGGGAAATGGAGAGAGGGAGGAGGGAGAGAGAGGGTGGAGGGAGAGAGAGGGAGGGTGGAGGGAGAGGGAGGGAGAGAGAGGGTGGAGGGAGAGAGGGAGAGAGAGAGAGGGGGTGGAGGGAGAGAGTTAGAGGGAAATGGAGAGAGGGAGGAAAAGAGGTAGAGAAAGATAAAGAGAGGGTGGAGGGAGAGAGAGGGGGGGTGGAGGGAGAGAGAGGGTGGAGGGAGAGAGGATGGAGGGAGAGAGAGAGGGTGGAGGGAGTGAGAGAGAGGGTGGAGGGAGAGAGAGAGAAATAAAAAAAGGGTGGAGGGAGATAGAGAGAGAGGGGGAAGGAAGGGAGAGAGAGAGAGAGGGGAAATGGAGAGAGGGTGGAGGGAGAGAGATAGAGAGAGAGAGAGGGGGAAATAGAGAGAGGGAGGAAAAGAGAGGTAGAGAGAGATAAAGAAAGAGGGTGGAGGGAGAGAGACAGAGAGAGAGGGTAAAGGGAGAGAGGGAGAGAGACAGGGTGGAGGGAGAGAGAGAGAAAGAAAGAAAGAGAGAGGGAGAGAGAGGGTGGAGGGAGAGAGGGTGGTGTGAGAGAGGGAGTAAGAGACAGAGAGATAAAAGGTGATAGTGAGAGAGACATAAAGACTGTATGCAGTCATTCCTCAATTCAGTTTGCAACATTTATACCAAGCTTCTCTCTATCTCTGCATCCAAACCGATCCTGTCTTTGATTCTAAAACACCTGAAGGACAGTTTGCAACAGTACCTGTTCTGTCCCGGGAGCCCTTGGTAATGTAGATGGAGTAGTTGTTGAACTGGTTGAGCTCTGGTTCCAGGAAGGCCACAGGGAAAGCCCCCGAGAACGCTGCAAGACATTCACCTAGGGCTGGACGCTGCCTGCAGGAGGAAGAGGAGGGAGGGGGAGGAGGGAGGAAGAGGAGGAGGGAGGGGGAGAAAGGAGGAAGATGAGGAGGGGGGAGGTAGGGGGAGGAAGGAGGAAGAGGAGGAAGGTGCAGGAGGAGGAGGAGGTAGGGGGAGGAAGGAGGAAGAGGAGGAGGGAGGGGGAGGAAGAAGGAAGAGGTGGAAGGGGAGGAGAAGGATGAGGTAGGGGGAGGAGAAGGAGGTAGGGGGAGGAAGCAGAGGAAGGGGGAGGAGGAGAAGGAGGAGGTAGGGGAGCAGGAGGAAGGGGGAAGAGAAGGAGGAGGAGGAAGGGGGAGGATAAGGAGGAGGTAGGGGAGGAAAAAAGAAGAGGAAGAAGGAGGAGGTAGGGGGAGGAGGAAGGAAGAGGAGGAAGGGGAGGAGAAGGAGGAGGTAGGGGGAGGAAGGAGGAAGCGAAGGAAGGGGAGGAGGAGGTAGGGGAGGAAGGAGGAAGAGGAGGAGGAGGAAGGGGCAGGAGGAGGAGGAGGTAGGGGGAGGAAGGAGGAAGAGGAGGAAGGGGCAGGAGGAGGAGGTGGTAGGGGAGGAAGGGGGAGGAGGAGGAGGAGGAGGAGGTAGGGGAGGAAGGGGGAGGATAAGGAGGAGGTAGGGGAGGAAGAAAGCAGAGGAGGAGGAGGTAGGGGGAGGAGAAGGAGGAGGTAGGGGGAGGAAGGAGGAAGGGGCAGGAGGGGGAGGAGGAGGTAGGGGGAGGAAGGAGGAAGAGGAGGAAGGGGCAGGAGGAGGTATGGGGAGGAAGGAGGAAGAGGAGGAAGGGGCAGGAGGAGGAGGTAGGGGAGGAAGGGGGAGGAGGAGGGACAGCTCATGTTCAGGAAGACACTCCTTCTCCAGAATTATCTGGTTTAACCCAGTCACATCCTTTACTAGACTTAATGCAATATTAAAATGAGCCACAAAACAAATTATGGTTGTTGTAAATGTATGAAATGTGGTGTCAACATAGTCAGTACAAGGTTCTGGACAGGACACTTTTAGATTGTCATTATCTATCATACTTCCAGTGTCAATCAAAGTAGGGATTTTGAGAAAACGTGAAAAAACATTAAAAAAATTACCTCAGCATATATCAAGTCGTGAATACTTGTCACGTGAATGTTTATTGGTCAGTAGCGACCATGTTGTTTGACATGCTAGCCTGGAAAAACATAATTTGTGAGATCTTGCTCCATGGATACCGTATACCGTTGTACAGATCGGTCATTCGGAGCCAGAGGAGTAAAGCATTTAAAGTGTTTTTCACTCAATTCTAAATGGAGGACCTTAAAGTAACACCCCAGAGGAAGTAGCCACCACTATTCTGATGTAATTTCCTGTTCAAGAGAGGAAATGCATATTTAGGTTCCACCTCAGAAGAATGATGAAGGCTACTTATATACAGTACCAGTCAAAAGTTTGGACACACCTACTCATTCCAGGGTTTATCTTTATTTTTAGCATTTTCTACATTGTAGAATGAGACAGAATAAGACATCGAACTATGAAATAACACATATGGAATCATGTAGTAACCAAAAAAGTGTTAAAACTGCAGGATCAGTGTCCCGCCCACGGTGGAGCTAACGTAGGCTAATGTGATTAGCATGAGGTGGAGCTAACGTAGGCTAATGTGATTAGCATGAGGTGGAGCTAACGTAGGCTAATGTGATTAGCATGAGGTTGAACTAACGTAGGCTAATGTGATTAGCATGAGGTTGTAAGTAACAAGAACATTTCCCAGGACATAGACATATCTGATATGGGCAGAAAGATGACAATCTTGTTAATCTAACTGCACTGTCCAATTTACATTAGCTATTAGTGAAATAATACCATGCTATTGTTTGAGGAAGGTGCACAGTTATGAACTTGAAAATGTATTAGTAAACCAATTAGGTACATTTGGGCAGTCTTGACACAACATTTTGAACATAAATGCAATGGTTCATTGGATCAGTCTAAACCTTTGCACATACACTGCTGCCATCTAGTGGCCAAAATCTAAATTGCTCCTCGGCTGGAATAATACAATATGGCCTTACTCTTGCATTTCAAAGATGATGATGCAAAAATAATACAAAACAACGGTTGTTTTTACTTATTTGTATTATCTTTTACCAGATCTATTGTGTTTATTTTCCTACATTAATTTCACATTTCCACAAACTTCAAAGTGTTTCCTGTCAAATGGTACCAAGAATATGCATATCCTTGCTTCAGGGCCTGAGCTACAGGCAGTTAGATTTGGGTATGTCATTTTAGGAGAAAATTGGAAAAAAGGGGCGGATCCTTATTTAAACAAATCAGATTATTTAAAGCAGCCACCCTTTGCTTCGATGACAGCTTTGCGTACTCTTTCAACCAGTAAATACTAAATATGAAGAAAAACCCTGAAATCAGTAGGTGTGTCCAAACTTCTGACTGGTCCTGTATATTCACCAATTGGGTGTGGGAATTTCCACGTGGCGTTGATAAACATTAACATTTTGTTGTTCACTGACAGCTGTCAGTGTAGCTAGCGGGCTAACCTTATCCAGCTACTTCATGTTGTCGGTTGTTACGGAGGTTTCTGTCAGCTGTCAGTGTAGCTAGCGGGCTAACCTTATCCAGCTACTTCATGTTGTCGGTTGTTACGGAGGTTTCTGTCAGCTGTCAGTGTAGCTAGCGGGGTAACCTTATCCAGCTACTTCATGTTGTCGGTTGTTACGGAGGTTTCTGTCAGCTGTCAGTGTAGCTAGCGGGCTAACCTTATCCAGCTACTTCATGTTGTCGGTTGTTACGGAGGTTTCTGTCAGCTGTCAGTGTAGCTAGCGGGCTAACCTTATCCAGCTACTTCATGTTGTCGGTTGTTACGGAGGTTTCTGTCAGCTGTCAGTGTAGCTAGCGGGCTAACCTTATCCAGCTACTTCATGTTGTCGGTTGTTACGGAGGTTTCTGTCAGCTGTCAGTGTAGCTAGCGGGCTAACCTTATCCAGCTACTTCATGTTGTCGGTTGTTACGGAGGTTTTTGTTACTACACCGTATTCAACAGATTGTCCAGCAGGCTCTATGGCTGGTTCTGGATGTGTCATAGGCATTGGTTTAGAGGAAACTCCCCCCCCAGAGGGAATCCACTGGCCTGTCCTGTTATGTCCAACGTTTTGGCATCTTGCAGAAATTGAGGATGTAAATAGAAATAGTTAGAAAGAATAACTATTAGACTGTTTGGCTCCATGGCTGTTTGGCTCCATGCCTGTTTGGCTCCATGGCTGTTTGGCTCCATGGCTGTTTGGCTCCATGGCTGTTTGGCTCCATGCCTGTTTGGCTCCATGGCTGTTTGGCTCCATGGCTGTTTGGCTCCATGGCTGTTTGGCTCCATGGCTGTTTGGCTCCATGGATGTTTGGCTCCATGCCTGTCTGGTTCCATGGATGTTTGGCTCCATGCCTGTTTGGCTGTTTGGCTCCATGGATGTTTGGCTCCATGCCTGTTTGGCTCCATGGCTGTTTGGCTCCATGGCTGTTTGGCACCATGGCTGTTTGGCTGTTTGGCTCCATGGCTGTTTGGCTCCATGGCTGTTTGGCTCCATGGCTGTTTGGCTCCATGGCTGTTTGGCTCCATGCCTGTTTGGCTCCATGGCTGTTAGGCTATTTGGATGTTTGGCTCCATGGCTGTTTGGCTCCATGGCTGTTTGGCTCCATGGCTGTTTGGCTCCATGGCTGTTTGGCTCCATGGCTGTTTGGCTCCATGGCTGTTTGGCTCTATGGCCGTTTGGCTCCATGGCCGTTAGGCCGTTTGGCTCCATGGCTGTTTGGCTCCATGGCCCCTAATTAAAGACAATAGGGTCTCACCCAGCTTCTCTGCTTGAACCCCTATTTAAAGACAATAGGGTCTCACCCAGCTTCTCTGCTCGAACCCCTAATTAAAGACAATAGGGTCTCACCCAGCTTCTCTGCTTGAACCCCTAATTAAAGACAATAGGGTCTCACCCAGCTTCTCTGCTTGAACCCCTAATTAAATACAATAAGGTTTCACCCAGCTTCTCTGCTCGAACCCCTAATTAAAGACAATAGGGTTTCACCCAGCTTCTCTGCTCGAACCCCTAATTAAATACAATAGGGTCTCACCCAAATTCTCTGCTCGAACCCCTAATTAAATACAATAGGGTCTCACCCAGCTTCTCTGCTTGAACCCCTAATCAAAGACAATAGGGTCTCACCCAGCTTCTCTGCTTGAACCCCTAATTAAAGACAATAGGGTCTCACCCAGCTTCTCTGCTTGAACCCCTAATTAAAGACAATAGGGTCTCACCCAGCTTCTCTGCTTGAACCCCTAATTAAAGACAATAGGGTCTCACCCAGCTTCTCTGCTTGAACCCCTAATTAAAGACAATAGGGTCTCACCCAGCTTCTCTGCTTGAACCCCTAATCAAAGACAATAGGGTCTCACCCAGCTTCTCTGCTTGAACCCCTAATTAAAGACAATAGGGTCTCACCCAGCTTCTCTGCTTGAACCCCTAATTAAAGACAATAGGGTCTCACCCAGCTTCTCTGCTCGAACCCCTAATTAAATACAATAGGGTCTCACCCAAATTCTCTGCTCGAACCCCTAATTAAAGACAATAGGGTCTCACCCAGCTTCTCTGCTTGAACCCCTAATTAAAGACAATAGGGTCTCACCCAGCTTCTCTGCTTGAACCCCTAATTAAATACAATAAGGTTTCACCCAGCTTCTCTGCTCGAACCCCTAATTAAAGACAATAGGGTCTCACCCAGCTTCTCTGCTTGAACCCCATAATTATATTTCTGTAATGGACATGAATGGCGTAACTGGTTGGATGATGTATTTTGAATCCATTTCAACCAGCTGGGTAGCTGATCAGTTCCAAGACACCCTATCTTCCTCTTAATCATCATATTCACATTGAATTCATTTTGACATTTGTAAAAGTAGTTTAACATGAAGATTGGTACGGTTTTATTTTTTTGCTTATTGGGTTGAAATGAAAGGATACCAGATGACTTTAGAAAAAAAATGGCCGTTGACTGATCAGATCAAATGATAACGGATCAGACAGAATGATAATGGATAAGATCAAATAATAACGGATCAGATCAAATGATGACGGATCAGATCAAATGATAACGGATTAGACAAAATGATAACGGATCAGATCAAATGATAACGGATTAGACAAAATGATAACGGATCAGATCAAATGATAACGGATCAGATCAAATGATAATGGATCAGACAGATGATGACGGATCAGATCAAATGATAACGGATCAGACAAAATGATAACGGATCAGATCAAATGATAACGGATTAGACAAAATGATAACGGATCAGATCAAATGATAACGGATCAGATCAAATGATAACGGATCAGATCAAATGATAACGGATCAGATCAAATGATAATGGATCAGACAGAATGATGACGGATCAGATCAAATGATAACGGATCAGATCAAATGATAACGGATCAGATCAAATGATAACGGATCAGATCAAATGATAACGGATCAGATCAAATGATAACGGATTAGACAAAATGATAACGGATCAGATCAAATGATAACGGATCAGATCAAATGATAATGGATCAGACAGAATGATGACGGATCAGATCAAATGATAACGGATCAGATCAAATGATAACGGATCAGATCAAATGATAACGGATCAGATCAAATGATAACGGATCAGATCAAATGATAACGGATCAGATCAAATGATAACGGATCAGATCAAATGATAACGGATCAGATCAAATGATAACGGATTAGATCAAATGAGAGCGGATCAGATCATATGATAACGGATCAGATCGAATGATAATGGATCAGACAGAATGATAACGGATCAGATCGAATGATGACGGATCAGATCAAATGATAACGGATTAGACAAAATGATAACGGATCAGACCGAATGATGACGAAAAGAGCGTTGTGTTGAACACTGTTACGATGTTCAACAGTGAGAATCGCAGAATGGTGAACTTACTAAATGACCTCGAGTTGACTGTGTGATTGACTTCCTCTTAATTAATCATCGTGTTCACATTGCATTTCATTTTGACGTTACCTTTCTACGTAGATGCTGTTGTTGGTACCAAGACTATACAGGCTGTTGAGGATCCTGTAACAGGCCACCTGGACTTCATCCACTGTGAAGACAACAAGGGAAGTCTCCTTACACAGGGGACCTACAGTATGACCTTTACAGGACGGTGTAGTTGGACTACAATAAGACATTAGGGGTCAAACAGGCCTTGGCTTATTTATTGGTACTTTAAGCCAGATATACATGAAGCCTTTTTAATTAACAATGACTAATGAGGCCTTGTCTTGTGTGAGATACAGGGATGGCCTTTTTAATTAACAATGACTAATGAGGCCTTGTCTTGTGTGATACAGGGATGGCCTTTTTAATTAACAATGAGGGCTTGTCTTGTGTGAGATACAGGGATGGCCTTTTTAATTAACAATGAGGGCTTGTCTTGTGTGAGATACAGGGATGGCCTTTTTAATTAACAATGAGGGCTTGTCTTGTGTGAGATACAGGGATGGCCTTTTTAATTAACAATGAGGGCTTGTCTTGTGTGATACAGGGATGGCCTTTTTAATTAACAATGAGGGCTTGTCTTGTGTGAGATACAGGGATGGCCTTTTTAATTAACAATGAGGGCTTGTCTTGTGTGAGATACAGGGATGGCCTTTTTAATTAACAATGACTAATGAGGCCTTGTCTTGTGTGATACAGGGATGGCCTTTTTAATTAACAATGAGGGCTTGTCTTGTGTGAGATACAGGGGTGGCCTTTTTAATTAACAATGACTAATGAGGCCTTGTCTTGTGTGAGATACAGGGATGGCCTTTTTAATTAACAATGACTAATTAGGCCTTGTCTTGTGTGAGATACAGGGATGGCCTTTTTAATTAACAATGAGGGCTTGTCTTGTGTGAGATACAGGGATGGCCTTTTTAATTAACAATGAGGGCTTGTCTCATGAGATACAGGGATGGCCTTTTTAATTAACAATGAGGGCTTGTCTTGTGTGAGATACAGGGATGGCCTTTTTAATTAACAATGAGGGCTTGTCTCATGAGATACAGGGATGGCCTTTTTAATTAACAATGAGGGCTTGTCTTGTGTGAGATACAGGGATGGCCTTTTTAATTAACAATGAGGGCTTGTCTTGTGTGAGATACAGGGATGGCCTTTTTAATTAACAATGACTAATGAGGCCTTGTCTTGTGTGAGATACAGGGATGGCCTTTTTAATTAACAATGACTAATTAGGCCTTGTCTTGTGTGAGATACAGGGATGGCCTTTTTAATGACTAATGAGGGCTTGTCTTGTGTGAGATACAGGGATGGCCTTTTTAATTAACAATGAGGGCTTGTCTTGTGTGAGATACAGGGATGGCCTTTTTAATTAACAATGAGGGCTTGTCTTGTGTGAGATACAGGGATGGCCTTTTTAATTAACAATGCCTAAAGAGGACTGGTCTCGTGAGATACAGGGATGGCCTTTTTAATTAACAATGCCTAATGAGGGCTTGTCTCATGTTTGAGCAACAGGTAAGTGCAGTTTCATCATTGGCCAATAGGTGGTGCTACAAGCTCTCATCAGGCTTTGGTGGATTTGCCCCTATATCAGGTTTTGTTCAGCAAAAAAACAAATGATCCAAATGTGAATTGATCTACTGGTATGCATACATATGAGGTCTTCCCCAAAGAGGTTCTGCCCGATGTGTTCGAACAGGGAGGAGAGGACAGGGAGCAGGGCTACGCTGGTGTAGTTAATGATCTGGGTGACTCCTTTGGGCTGGGAGTGACTGTGAGTGAACTGGCCCTGTTTCAGGTTCTCTAAAGTCTTCTCCAAGTCCTCTGCTGCGTTGTCGAAGAACGCCCTCAACGCCGCCTTCACCGTCTCCAGACCCGTCTTCATCACCGTCCTGGAGAACAGACACGGATTATATTACGATCAGTTGGTAGAGAACGGCACTGGTACCGCCAGGATTGTGGGTTCGAATCCCGGGGCCACCCATACTTAAAATGTATACACACACACACACACGAGGTGGTTCAGGATAAAATCATCTGCTTAATGGCACAGATTATTATGAATGGAGATACCAAAGCAAACATTAACTCACAATCACACCAAGCTTTCTGAAATGCACAGATTGTGGGGATGCAGACAACATGTTAAGAGATGGCTGGATTCTAAACCCAGAGGGTAATGGTGAAACTACATGTTGAGAGATGGCTGGATTCTAAATCCAGTGGGTAATGGTGAAACAACATGTTGAGAGATGGCTGGATTCTCACAGTATCGGGGCTGGATTCTAAACCCAGTGGGTAATGATGAAACAACATGTTGAGAGATGGCTGGATTCTAAATCCAGAGGGTAATGGTGAAACAACATGTTGAGAGATGGCTGGATTCTAAATCCAGAGGGTAATGGTGAAACAACATGTTGAGAGATGGCTGGATTCTAAATCCAGAGGGTAATGGTGAAACAACATGTTGAGAGATGGCTGGATTCTAAATCCAGAGGGTAATGGTGAACAACATGTTGAGAGATGGCTGGATTCTAAATCCAGAGGGTAATGGTGGAACAACATGTTGAGAGATGGCCATATTCTAAATCCAGAGGGTAATGGTGAAACAACATGTTGAGAGATGGCTGGATTCTAAATCCAGAGGGTAATGGTGAAACAACATGTTGAGAGATGGCTGGATTCTAAATCCAGAGGGTAATGGTGAAACAACATGTTGAGAGATGGCTGGATTCTCACAGTATCGGGGCTGGATTCTAAACCCAGTGGGTAATGGTGAAACAACATGTTGAGAGATGGCTGGATTCTAAATCCAGAGGGTAATGGTGAAACAACATGTTGAGAGATGGCTGGATTCTCACAGTATCGGGGCTGGATTCTAAACCCAGTGGGTAATGGTGGAACAACATGTTGAGAGATGGCTGGATTCTAAATCCAGAGGGTAATGGTGAAACAACATGTTGAGAGATGGCTGGATTCTAAATCCAGAGGGTAATGGTGAAACAACATGTTGAGAGATGGCTGGATTCTAAATCCAGTGGGTAATGGTGAAACAACATGTTGAGAGATGGCTGGATTCTAAATCCAGAGGGTAATGGTGAAACAACATGTTGAGAGATGTCTGGATTCTAAATCCAGTGGGTAATGGTGAAACAACATGTTGAGAGATGGCTGGATTCTAAATCCAGAGGGTAATGGTGAAACAACATGTTGAGAGATGGCTGGATTCTAAATCCAGAGGGTAATGGTGAAACAACATGTTGAGAGATGGCTGGATTCTAAATCCAGTGGGTAATGGTGAAACAACATGTTGAGAGATGGCTGGATTCTAACCCCAGTGGGTAATGGTGAAACAACATGTTGAGAGATGGCTGGATTCTAACCCCAGTGGGTAATGGTGAAACAACATGTTGAGAGATGGCTGGATTCTAAATCCAGAGGGTAATGGTGAAACAACATGTTGAGAGATGGCTGGATTCTAAATCCAGTGGGTAATGGTGAAAATAACATGTTGAGAAAAACAACTTTTAACACATCATGACATCAGCTAATGGGGATCCAAACACACTCAATATGACTTCCATATTAATAGGGTTCATGTGGTCACTCACCTGGCGTCCAGTGTCTGGCCCAGTATGTGAAGACAGTTGACTATGGAGGTAGCATGGCTTCCTGTGTGGAGACATGAGGCAGTGTTACAGCGTGAGTAGTCCTGTAGCACCACGGCATATAGACGAGCTGAGACAAGCATGGATACGGAACCACAGCATATAGACGAGCTGAGACAAGCATAGATACGGAACCACAGAGTCCAGTGTAGAGCTGAGACAAGCATGGATACGGAACCACAGCATATAGACGAGCTGAGACAAGCATAGATACGGAACCACAGAGTCCAGTGTAGAGCTGAGACAAGCATGGATACGGAACCACAGGGTCCAGTGTAGAGCTGAGGCAAGCATGGATACAGAACCACAGAGTCCAGTGTAGAACTGAGACAGAACCACAGGGTCCCAGTGTAGAGCTGAGACAGAACCACAGAGTCCAGTGTAGAGCTGAGACATGCATGGATACAGAACCACAGAGTCCAGTGTAGAGCTGAGACATGCATGGACACAGAACCACAGAGTCCAGTGTAGAGCTGAGACATGCATGGATACAGAACCACAGAGTCCAGTGTAGAGCTGAGACATGCATGGATACAGAACCACAGAGTCCAGTGTAGAGCTGAGACATGCATGGATACAGAACCACAGAGTCCAGTGTAGAGCTGAGACATGCATAGATACAGAACCACAGAGTCCAGTGTAGAGCTGAGACATGCATGGATACAGAACCACAGAGTCCAGTGTAGAACTGAGACAGAACCACAGAGTCCAGTGTAGAGCTGAGACATGCATGGATACGGAACCACAGAGTCCAGTGTAGAGCTGAGACATGCATGGATACAGAACCACAGAGTCCAGTGTAGAGCTGAGACATGCATGGATACAGAACCACAGAGTCCAGTGTAGAGCTGAGACATGCATGGATACAGAACCACAGAGTCCAGTGTAGAGCTGAGACATGCATGGATACAGAACCACAGAGTCCAGTGTAGAGCTGAGACATGCATAGATACAGAACCACAGAGTCCAGTGTAGAGCTGAGACATGCATAGATACAGAACCACAGAGTCCAGTGTAGAGCTGAGACATGCATGGATACAGAACCACAGAGTCTAATGTAGAGCTGAGGACATGCATGGATACAGAACCACAGAGTCCAGTGTAGAGCTGAGACATGCATGGATACAGAACCATAGAGTCCAGTGTACTGATACTACTGAAGACCACACGCATGTAGGTTTAGATGGACAGATCACACACTTCCAATATAAAACACCAGTAACCTAGACCTAAGGCAGTTATTAAATGGATTGGGGCTTTCAAATATGACAAACAGCACAGGAACTACACTTTACTCCCATGCATAGCCAGAGCATTCGGTCTAATCGGCTTAGAAAACTTTGCATGCTTCACAGGCATCTGCAGTATTTTAAGTGCCTATAGGGAGGAGCTGGGACCAGGAGTAGGAGCTGGGACCAGGAGTAGGAGCTGGGACCAGGAGTAGGAGCTGGGACCAGGGGCAGGAGCTGGGACCAGGGGCAGGAGCTGGGACCAGGAGTAGGAGCTGGGACCAGGAGTAGGAGCTGGGACCAGGAGTAGAAGCTGGGACCAGGAGTAGGAGCTGGGACCAGGGGTAGGAGCTGGGACCAGGAGTAGGAGCTGGGACCAGGGGCAGGAGCTGGGACCAGGGGTAGGAGCTGGGACCAGGAGTAGGAGCTGGGACCAGGGGCAGGAGCTGGGACCAGGGGTAGGAGCTGGGGCCAGGGCTAGGAGCTGGGGCCAGGGCTAGGAGCTGGGGCCAGGGGTAGGAGCTGGCACCAGGGTTAGGGGACAGGGGTAGGAGCTGGGACCAGGGGTAGGAGCTGGGACCAGGGGTAGGAGCTGGGGCCAGGGGTAGGAGCTGGGACCAGGGGTAGGAGCAGGGGGTCAGGGGTAGGAGCTGGGACCAGGGGTAGGGGACAGGGGTAGGAGCTGGGACCAGGGGTAGGAGCTGGGACCAGGGGTAGGAGCTGGAACCAGGGGTAGGAGCTGGGACCAGGGTTAGAAGCTGGGGCCAGGGGTAGGAGCTGGGACCAGGTTTAGAAGCTGGGGACAGGGGTGGGAGCTGGGGCCAAGACCTGGGACCAGGGGTAGGAGCTGGGACCAGGGGTAGGAGCAGGGGGTCAGGGTTAGGAGCTGGAACCAGGGGTAGGAGCTGGAACCAGGGGTAGGAGCTGGGACCAGGGTTGGAAGCTGGGGCCAGGGGTAGGAGCTGGGACCAGGTTTAGAAGCTGGGGACAGGGGTAGGAGCTGGGCCCAAGACCTGGGACCAGGGGTAGGAGCTGGATCCAGGGGTAGGAGCTGGGACCAGGGGTAGGGGCTGGAACCAGGGGTAGGAGCTGGGACCAAGAGCTGGGACCAGGGGTATGAGCTGGGGCCAGGGGTAGGAGCTGGGGCCAAGACCTGGGGCCAGTGATAGGAGCTGGAACCAGGCGTAGGAGCTGGGACCAGGAGTAGGGGCTGGAACCAGGGGTAGGAGCTGGGACCAGGGGTAAGATCTGGAACCAGGGGTAGGTGCTGGGACCATGGGTAGGAGCTGGAGCCAGGGGTAGGAGCTGGGACCAGGGTTAGGAGCTGGAACCAGGGTTAGGAGCTGGGGCCAAGACCTGGGACCAGGGGTATGAGCTGGGGCCAGGGGTAGGAGCTGGGGCCAAGACCTGGGGCCAGTGATAGGAGCTGGAACCAGGCGTAGGAGCTGGGACCAGGAGTAGGGGCTGGAACCAGGGGTAGGAGCTGGGACCAGGGTTAGGAGCTGGGGGTCAGGGGTAGGAGCTGGGACCAAGAGCTGGAGCTGGGACCAGGGGTAGGAGCTGGCACCAGGGGTAGGATCTGGAACCAGAGGTAGGAGCTGGGACCAGGGGTAGGAGCTGGGGCCAAGACCTGGGACCAGGGGTAGGAGATGGGGCCAGAGGTAGGAGCTGGAACCAGGGGTAGGAGCTGGGAACAGGGGTAGGAGCTGGAACCAGAGGTAGGAGCTGGGGCCAGGGGTAGGAGCTGGGGCCAAGACCTGGGACCAGGGGTAGGAGCTGGGGCAAGGGGTAGGAGCTGGGGTCAGGGGTAAGAGGTGGGACCAGGGGTAGGATCTGGGACCTGGGGTAGGAGCTGGGGCCAGGGGTAGGAGCTGGGGCCAGGTGTAGGAGCTGGGACCAGGGGTAGGAGCTGGGACCAGGGGTAGGAGCTGGGACCAGGGGTAGGAGCTGGGGCCAGGGGCAGGAGCTGGGACCAGGGGTAGGAGCAGGGGCCAGGGGTAGGAGCTGTAACCAGGGGTAGAAGCTGGGACCAGGGTTAGAAGCTGGGGGTCAGGGGTAGGAGCTGGGACCAGGGGTAGGAGCAGGAACCAGGGGTAGGAGCTGGGCCAAGACCTGGGACCAGGGGTAGGAGCTGGAACCAGGGGTAGGAGCTGGAACCAGGGGTAGGAGCTGGGGCCAGGGATAAGAGCTGGAACAATGAGTAGGGGCTGGAACCAGGGGTAGGAGCTGGGACCAGGGGTAGGAGCTGGGGGTCAGGGGTAGGAGCTGGGACCAAAAGCTGGAGCTGGGGCCAGGGGTAGGAGCTGGCACCAGGGGTAAGATCTGGAACCAGGGTTAGGAGCTGGGACCATGGGTAGGAGCTGGGGCCAGCTGTAGGAGCTGGGACCAGAGGTAGGAGCTGGGACCAGGGGTAGGAGCTGGGACCAGGGTTAGGAGCTGGGGGTCAGGGGTAGGAGCTGGAACCAGGGGTAGGAGCTGGAACCAGGGGTAGGAGCTGGGACCAGGGGTAAGAGCTGGGGCCAAGACCTGGGACCAGGGGTAGAAGATGGGGCCAGAGGTAGGAGCTGGAACCAGGGGTAGGAGCTGGGGGTCAGGGGTAGGAGCTGGGAACAGGGGTAGGAGCTGGAACCAGGGGTAGGAGCTGGGACCAGGGGTAGGAGCTGGGGCCAAGACCTGGGACCAGGGGTAGGAGCTGGGGCCAGGGGTAGGAGCTGGGACCAGGTGTAGGACCTGGGACCAGGGGTAGGAGCTGGGGTCAGGGGTAAGAGGTGGGGTCAGGGGTAAGAGGTGGGACCAGGGGTAGGAGCTGGGGCCAGGGGTAGGAGCTGGGGCCAGGGGTAGGAGCTGGGACCAGGGGTAGGAGCTGGGACCAGGGGTAGGAGCTGGGACCAGGGGTAGGAGCTGGGGCCAGGGGCAGGAGCTGGGACCAGGGGTAGGAGCTGGGACCAGGGGTAGGAGCTGGGACCAGGGGTTGGGGATGGAGACAGGGGTATTAGACCCAGCATTAAACTATTAGATGTGTCCCAAATGGCACCCTTTATAGTGCATAGGGATCTGGTCAAAAGTAGTGCACTACAAAGGGAATAGGGATTTGGTCAAAAGTAGTGCACTACATAGGGAATAGGGAGTCATTTGGGATACATTCCAAATGTCCACACTATCCTTAGAAGCACACTCTTCACAGCCTTCTTACCAAACAATGATATCCTATGTCTGACAAGAAGTCCCAGTTTGCAGAACAGACTGAAGAGAATATGAAGAAAACGTAAGAGGAAAGAGGGGAAACAAAGACAGAGATAATCAAGTGACGCAACTTGAAGATGAAGAAGAATAGTCTGCTTTATAAGAGCGAGTGATGTCTGAATCACTCAGATTTACACATCTACAGAGCTACAGTCTAGGGTTTCAAAGCAACACTGCGTCAGGACTAGAGCTACAGTCCAGGGTTTCAAAACAACACTGTGTCAGGACTAGAGCTACAGTCTAGGGTATCAAAACAACACTGTGTCAGGACTAGAGCTACAGTCCAGGGTTTCAAAACAACACTGTGTCAGGACTAGAGCTACAGTCCAGGGTTTCAAGGCAACACTGTGTCAGGACTAGAGCTACAGTCCAGGGTTTCAAAACAACACTGTGTCAAGACTAGAGCTACAGTCCAGGGTTTCAAAACAACACTGTGTCAGGACTAGAGCTACAGTCCAGGGTTTCAAAACAACACTGTGTCAGGACTAGAGCTACAGTCCAGGGTTTCAAAACAACACTGTGTCAGGACTAGAGCTACAGTCCAGGGTTTCAAAACAACACTGTGTCAGGACTAGAGCTACAGTTCAGGGTTTCAAAACAACACTGTGTCAGGACTAGAGCTACAGTCCAGGGTTTCAAAACAACACTGTGTCAGGACTAGAGCTACAGTCCAGGGTTTCAAAACAACACTGTGTCAGGACTAGAGCTACAGTCCAGGGTTTCAAAACAACACTGTGTCAGGACTAGAGCTACAGTTCAGGGTTTCAAAGCAACACTGTGCTCCTGGCACCCCCAAAGGGGGAACTAGCTTCCCCCTAAAACTAAGACAACAGAGTCCCCTGCCCATCTTCTGAAAACATCTGAAACCCGACCTCTTCAAAGAGCACGTTCAACAAACCCACAGCACCAATCACATTCCATGTATTAATATTGTACTACGGAGACTGAAGCAATGTATTGGACATGCGAATCTATGTATAATCTCTCACCTTGTCACCATCTCCTTCTCCTTATTGGAGGCGTGGCCCCCGCTGCTGATTGGTCGGATGGCCGTGGACAGGAAGTAGAGGCGGTGATTCTTGAAGTACTGGTCGACCAATGGTAGGACCACCTAAGGGAGCCCAGGGTTCCATTAGTCTCACGGGTCAGAAATAGTTCATCAGGTGAACGTGAAAGACTCTAGCTTCTCAGAGAGACGAAGGTCATCTCCTGTCCGGTAACCAGTCTGTGTTGCTCGCTAGCTCATCTCATGATTGGACCTTGTTGTTGCCCGGGTGTTGTCCTGGCCTGGGTGTTATTGTACAAGGCCCTGTTGCTTGTCACTATTGTTGGCTGTATTGGCTGTTTGTTGTGGTTGTGTTTCAGATTATTTGGTTGCCCAATAGAAATTAATAGTAAATCATGTATTTAAAAAATAAATAATTAATTGTAAAGAAGAATAGAATATGTTTCTAAACACTTCATTAATCTGAATGTTACCATGATTACATATAATCCTGAATGAATCGTGAATAATAATGAGTGAGAAAGTTAGACGCACAAATATCATACCTCCAAGACATGCTAACCTCTCATCATTACAATAACAAGGGAGGTTAGCAAACCTCCAAGACATGCTAACCTCTCATCATTGCAATAACAAGGGAGATTAGCATACCTCCAAGACATGCTAACCTCTCATCATTACAATAACAGGGGAGGTTAGCATACCTCCAAGACATGCTAACCTCTCACCATTACAATGACAGGGGAGGTTAGCATGCTAACCCCTCACCATTACAATAACAGGGGAGGTTATCATGCTAACCTCTCACCATTACAATGACAGGGGAGGTTAGCATGCTAACCCCTCACCATTACAATAACAGGGGAGGTTAGCATACCCCCAAGACATGCTAACCTCTCATCATTACAATAACAAGGGAGGTTAGCATACCCCCAAGACATGCTAACCTCTCACCATTACAATAACAGGGGAGGTTAGCATGCTAACCTCTCACCATTACAATAACAGGGGAGGTTAGCATACCCCCAAGACATGCTAACCTCTCACCATTACAATGACAGGGGAGGTTAGCATGCTAACCCCTCACCATTACAATAACAGGGGAGGTTAGCATACCGACAAGACATGCTAACCTCTCATCATTACAATAACAGGGGAGGTTAGCATACCTCCAAGACATGCTAACATCTGACCATTACAATAACAAGGGAGGTTAGCATACCTCCAAGACATGCTAACCTCTCAACATTACAATAACAGAAGATATGGCATTTTGGGGAGGTATGATATTTAAGCCTCTGTCACTTTCTCACCTGATATGGACATTAAAGCTGACAGGCTGCACTTTAACCTCATAGTAATTGTATAATTTCAAGTCCAAAGTGCTGGAGTACGGAGCCCAAACAACCCAACATGCGTCCCTTACGCTACTGCTAATCTCTGTTCATCATATATGCATAGTCACTTTAACCATATCTACATGTACATACTACCTCAATCAGCCTGACTTACCAGTGTCTGTATGTAGCATCTCTACTGTATATAGCCTCTCTACTGTATATAGCCTCCCTACTGTATATAGTCTCTCTACTGTATATAGCCCCTCTACTGTTTATAGCCCCTCTACTGTATATAGCCTCTCTACTGTATATAGCCTCTCTACTGTATATAGCCTCTCTACTGTATATAGTCTCTCTACTCTATATAGCCTCTCTACTGTATATAGCCTCTCTACTGTATATAGCCTCTCTACTGTGTATAGCCTCTCTACTGTATATAGCCTCTACTGTATATAGCCTCTCTAATGTATATTGCCTCTCTACTGTGTATAGCCTCTCTACTGTATATAGCCTCTCTACTGTATATAGCCTCTCTACTGTGTATAGCCTCTCTACTGTATATAGCCTCTCTACTGTATATATCCTCTCTACTGTATATATCCTCTCTACTGTGTATAGCCTCTCTACTGTATATAGCCCCTCTACTGTTTATAGCCTCTCTACTGTATATAGCCTCTACTGTGTATAGCCTCTCTACTGTATATAGCCTCTCTACTGTATATATCCTCTCTACTGTATATAGACTCTCTACTGTATATAGCCCCTCTACTGTTTATAGCCTCTCTACTGTATATAGCCTCTCTACTGTATATAGCCTCTACTGTGTATAGCCTCTCTACTGTATATAGCCTCTCTACTGTATATAACCTCTACTGTATATAGCCCCTCTACTGTTTATAGCCTCTCTACTGTATATAGCCTCTACTGTGTATAGCCTCTCTACTGTATATAGCCTCTCTACTGTATATAGCCTCTCTACTGTATATAGCCCCTCTACTGTTTATAGCCTCTCTACTGTATATAGCCTCTCTACTGTATATAGCCTCTACTGTGTATAGCCTCTCTACTGTATATAGCCCCTCTACTGTATATAGCCTCTCTACTGTATATAGCCTCTCTACTGTATATAGCCTCTCTACTGTATATAGCCTCTCTACTGTATATAACCTCTACTGTGTATAGCCTCTCTACTGTTTATAGCCTCTCTACTGTATATAGCCTCTACTGTGTATAGCCTCTCTACTGTATATAGCCTCTACTGTGTATAGCCTCTCTACTGTATATAGCCCCTCTACTGTATATAGCCTCTCTACTGTATATAGCCTCTCTACTGTATATAGCCTCTCTACTGTATATAACCTCTACTGTATATAGCCCCTCTACTGTTTATAGCCTCTCTACTGTATATAGCCTCTACTGTGTATAGCCTCTCTACTTTATATAGCCTCTCTACTGTATATAGCCTCTACTGTGTATAGCCTCTCTACTGTATATAGTCTCTCTACTGTATATAGCCTCTCTACTGTATATAGCCTCTACTGTGTATAGCCTCTCTACTGTATATAGGCTCTCTACTGTGTATAGCCTCTCTACTGTATATAGCCTCTACTGTGTATAGCCTCTCTACTGTATATAGCCTCTCTACTGTATATAGCCTCTCTACTGTGTATAGCCTCTCTACTGTATATAGCCTCTCTACTGTATATAGCCTCTCTACTGTATATAGCCTCTCTACTGTATATAGCCTCTCTACTGTATATAGCCTCTCTACTGTTTATAGCCTCTCTACTGTATATAGCCTCTCTACTGTATATAGCCTCTACTGTGTATAGCCTCTCTACTGTATATAGCCTCTCTACTGTATATAGCCTCTCTACTGTATATAGCCCCTCTACTGTGTATAGCCTCTACTGTATATAGCCTCTACTGTATATAGCCTTTCTACTGTATATAGCCTCTACTGTATATAGCCTCTCTACTGTATATAGCCTCTACTGTATATAGCCTCTACTGTGTATAGCCTCTCTACTGTATATAGCCTCTACTGTATATAGCCTCTCTACTGTATATAGCCTCTACTGTATATAGCCTCTCTACTGTATATAGCCTCTACTGTGTATAGCCTCTCTACTGTATATAGCCTCTCTACTGTATATAGCCTCTCTACTGTATATAGCCCCTCTACTGTGTATAGCCTCTCTACTGTATATAGACCCTCTACTGTATATAGCCTCTCTACTGTATATAGCCTCTCTACTGTATATAACCTCTCTACTGTATATAACCTCTCTACTGTATATAGCCTCTCTACTGTATATAGCCTCTACTGTGTATAGCCTCTCTACTGTATATAGCCTCTCTACTGTATATAGCCTCTCTACTGTATATAGCCCCTCTACTGTGTATAGCCTCTCTACTGTATATAGACCCTCTACTGTATATAGCCTCTCTACTGTATATAGCCTCTCTACTGTATAAAGCCTCTCTACTGTATATAACCTCTCTACTGTATATAGCCTCTCTACTGTATATAGCCTCTCTACTGTATATATCCTGTCTTTTTACTGTTGTTTTATTTCTTTACCTACCTATTGTTCACCTAATACCTTTTTGCACTATTGGTTAGAGCCTGTAAGCCTGTAAGTCACGTGACTAATAAACTAATAAACTGATTTGAATTGTCCCACTACGGTTGGAGCTCAGCATATTACGTAAATGCTATTTGGTCTTCTGAGGTTGATGTTTGTGTGTTGTTGAGGTGGTGGGACATGGTGGAGAGAAGCAGGCAGGAGTCAGTCTCACCTTTCCAAAAAACTTCATCTGATGTTCGTGAGGAACGCTCTCTCCTTTCGGTGGTGTCCCAACGTCTTATAGAGGGGAGGGGGACATCAGAACAGGGACAACAGAACAGGGACAACAGGAACAGGGACATCAGAACAGGGACATCAGAACAGGGACAACAGGAACAGGGACATCAGAACAGGGACATCAGAACAGAGACATCAGAACAGGGACAACAGAACAGGGACATCAGAACAGGGACAACAGAACAGGGACATCAGAACAGGGACATCAGAACAGGGACAACAGAACAGGGACATCAGAACAGGGACATCAGAACAGGGACAACAGAACAGGGACATCAGAACAGGGACATCAGAACAGTGACAACAGGATTTAGTGGAATAATAGACATTAGTATTGTTCATGTTTAAATTGAAGTAATATTAATTTAAGTAGCAGACAATGGGTTAATCCCCAATGGCACCCTACTCCCTATGTAGTGCACTACTTTATGCTACAGCCCTATTCCCTATATAGTACACTACTTTATACTACAGCCCTATTCCCTATATAGTGCACTACTTTATACTACACACCGATTCCCTATGTAGTGCACAACTTTATACTACAGCCCTATTCCCTATGTAGTGCACTACTGTTGACCAGAGCTCTATGGCAGCAGGGTGCCGTTGGGGACGTAACCAACGTGACGTTCATTCCTCACCAGACTCCAGCATGTGTTCGTGGGCCTCGTCTACGTAAGTGATGAGCTGCTGCAGGAAGGTGTAGGCAAAACGCTTCTCCATGGAGGGAGTATCCAACTCCTGCTCTTTCATGGCCCTGTAGAGATAAACCAGTCAGCCAGCCAGTCAGTCAGCCAGCTGACTAAAAACAAAACGCTTCTCCATGGAGGGAGTATCCAACTCCTGCTCTTTCATGGCCCTGTAGAGATAAACCAGTCAGCCAGCCAGTCAGTCAGCCAGCTGACTAAAAACAAAACGCTTCTCCATGGAGGGAGTATCCAACTCCTGCTCTTTCATGGCCCTGTAGAGATAAACCAGTCAGCCAGCCAGCCCGCCAGTCAGACAATCAGTCAGCCAGTCAGTCAGTCAGTCAACCAGTCAGCTTACATACTGATAGACAGACAGACAGTTGGTCAGTCAGTTAGATAATCAGTTAACAACCAGTCAGTCAATCAACCAGTCAGACAGTATAGCCATCCTCACCTGGACACAGTGTAACCATCCTCACCTGGACACAGTCTAACCATCCTCACCTGGACACAGTGTAACCATCCTCACCTGGACACAGTATAACCATCCTCACCTGGACACAGTATAACCATCCTCACCTGGACACAGTATAACCATCCTCACCTGGACACAGTATAACCATCCTCACCTGGACACAGTATAACCATCCTCACCTGGACACAGTGTAACCATCCTCACCTGGACACAGTATAACCATCCTCACCTGGACACAGTGTAACCATCCTCACCTGGACACAGTATAACAATCCTCACCTGGACACAGTATAACCATCCTCACCTGGACACAGTGTAACCATCCTCACCTGGACACAGTATAACCATCCTCACCTGGACACAGTATAACCATCCTCACCTGGACACAGTATAACCATCCTCACCTGGACACAGTGTAACCATCCTCACCTGGACACAGCATAACCATCCTCACCTGGACACAGTGTAACCATCCTCACCTGGACACAGTATAACAATCCTCACCTGGACACAGTGTAGCCATCCTCACCTGGACACAGTGTAGCCATCCTCACCTGGACACAGTGTAACCATCCTCACCTGGACACAGTGTAGCCATCCTCACCTGGACACAGTATAACCATCCTCACCTGGACACAGTATAACCATCCTCACCTGGACACAGTATAACCATCCTCACCTGGACACAGTGTAACCATCCTCACCTGGACACAGTATAACCATCCTCACCTGGACACAGTATAACCATCCTCACCTGGACACAACATAACCATCCTCACCTGGACACAGTATAACCATCCTCACCTGGACACAGTATAACCATCCTCACCTGGACACAGTATAACCATCCTCACCTGGACACAGTGTAACCATCCTCACCTGGACACAGTGTAACCATCCTCACCTGGACACAGTGTAGCCATCCTCACCTGGACACAGTATAACCATCCTCACCTGGACACAGTGTAGCCATCCTCACCTGGACACAGTGTAGCCATCCTCACCTGGACACAGTGTAACCATCCTCACCTGGACACAGTGTAACCATCCTCACCTGGACACAGTATAACCATCCTCACCTGGACACAGTATAACCATCCTCACCTGGACACAGTATAACCATCCTCACCTGGACACAGTGTAGCCATTTATCTGAAAGAACTTGAGAATGTCTTGGGCTTTTCCTCTGTCTTTGTATTTCTCTCTGGCGGTGAGCGTGTCATAGGGCACCAGTAAGGGATGGTTCCCTCCTCCTGGAACAAGATCAGAGGAAACACTGAGACAGAGAAAGACATTTTGGATGTTTGAAAATAGTGGGGACATTGACCGTTGCGGCGTCTGTGAATGAGAGGACTTCACAGTGTCACAGTGACACCTGCTGGTTGTTAACTGAACTGCAATCGAACCAGCAGTTAGGAAATCAGGTGCAAAGCAACACTACAAGTGTACTACTATAGCACGTCCTAGAACACAGTATAGCTGTGGGCCCAGCCAACACAGTATGGCTGTGGGCCCAGCCAACACAATATAGCTGTGGGCCCAGCCAACACAGTATAGCTGTGGGCCCAGCCAACACAGTATAGCTGTGGGCCCAGCCAACACAGTGGGCCCAGCCAACAGTATAGCTGTGGGCCCAGCCAACACAGTATAGC
This sequence comes from Oncorhynchus mykiss, assembly GCF_057628025.1. Classification (NCBI taxonomy): domain Eukaryota; kingdom Metazoa; phylum Chordata; class Actinopteri; order Salmoniformes; family Salmonidae; genus Oncorhynchus; species Oncorhynchus mykiss. The sequence continues at coordinate 62,369,470 of NC_143044.1, read as the reverse complement.
TGTGGGCCCAGCCAACACAGTGTAGCTGTGGGCCCAGCCAACACAGTATAGCTGTGGGCCCAGCCAACACAGTATAGCTGTGGGCCCAGCCAACACAGTATAGCTGTGGGCCCAGCCAACAGTATAGCTGTGGGCCCAGCCAACACAGTATAGCTGTGGGCCCAGCCAACACAGTATAGCTGTGGGCCCAGCCAACACAGTGGGCCCAGCCAACACAGTATAGCTGTGAGCCCAGCCAACACAGTATAGCTGTGGGCCCAGCCAACACAGTGGGCCCAGCCAACACAGTATAGCTGTGGGCCCAGCCAACACAGTATAGCTGTGGGCCCAGCCAACACAGTATAGCTGTGGGCCCAGCCAACACAGCATAGCTTTGGGGCCAGCCAACACAGTATAGCTGTGGGCCCAGCCAACACAGTATAGCTGTGGGCCCAGCCAACACAGTATAGCTGTTGGCCCAGCCAACACAGTATAGCTGTTGGCCCAGCCAACACAGTATAGCTGTGGGCCCAGCCAACACAGTATAGCTGTGGGCCCAGCCAACACAGTATAGCTGTGGGCCCAGCCAACACAGTGGGCCCAGCCAACACAGTATAGCTGTGAGCCCAGCCAACACAGTATAGCTGTGGGCCCAGCCAACACAGTGGGCCCAGCCAACACAGTATAGCTGTGGGCCCAGCCAACACAGTATAGCTGTGGGCCCAGCCAACACAGTATAGCTGTGGGCACAGCCAACACAGTATAGCTGTGGGCCCAGCCAACACAGTATAGCTGTGGGCCCAGCCAACACAGTATAGCTGTGGGCCCAGCCAACACAGTATAGCTGTGAGCCCAGCCAACACAGTATAGCTGTGGGCCCAGCCAACACAGTATAGCTGTGGGCCCAGCCAACACAGTATAGCTGTGGGCCCAGCCAACACGGTATAGCTGTGGGTCCAGCCAACACAGTATAGCGTGAGCCCAGCCAACACAGTAGAGCTGTGGGCCCAGCCAACACAGTGGGCCCAGCCAACACAGTATAGCTGTGGGCCCTGTGGGCCCAGCCAACACAGTGGGCCCAGCCAACACATTATAGCTGTGGGCCCAGCCAACACAGTATAGCTGTGGGCCCAGCCAACACAGTATGGCTGTGAGCCCAGCCAACACAGTATAGCTGTGGGCCCAGCCAACACAGTATAGCTGTGGGCCCAGCCAACACAGTCATTAACCCAACAGATATCTAAGGTCTCTAGTTCTGTCTCTAACAGCTATCTAATGTCTCTAGTTCTGTCTCTAATAGCTACCTAATGTCCTCTAGTTCTGTCTCTAACAGCTATCTAAGGTCTCTAGTTCTGTCTCTAATAGCTACCTAATGTCCTCTAGTTCTGTCTCTAATAGCTACCTAATGTCCTCTAGTTCTGTCTCTAGTTGGATGATTAGCAGATATCTAAGGTCTCTAGTTCTGTCTCTAGTTGGATGATTAGAAGATATCTAAGGTCTCTAGTTCAGTCTCTAGTTGGATGATTAGCAGCTATCTAAGGTCTCTAGTTGGATGTCTAGGAGCAGGGTGAGCTACAGTTGGATGTCTAGCAGATATCTAAGGTCTCTAGTTGGATGTCTAGCAGCAGCGTGAGCTACAGTTGGACGTCTAGCAGCAGGGTGAGCTACAGTTGGGCGTCTAGCAGCAGAGTGAGCTACAGTTGGACGTCTAGCAGCAGGGTGAGCTACAGTTGGACGTCTAGCAGCAGGGTGAGCTACAGTTGGACGTCTAGCAGCAGAGTGAGCTACAGTTGGACGTCTAGCAGCAGGGTGAGCTACAGTTGGATGTCTAGCAGCAGCGTGAGCTACAGTTGGATGTCTAGCAGCAGAGTGAGCTACAGTTGGATGTCTAGCAGCAGGGTGAGCTACAGTTGGACATCTAGCAGCAGGGTGAGCTACAGTTGGACATCTAGCAGCAGGGTGAGCTACAGTTGGACATCTAGCAGCAGGGTGAGCTACAGTTGGATGTCTAGCAGCAGGGTGAGCTACAGTTGGATGTCTAGCAGCAGAGTGAGCTACAGTTGGATGTCTAGCAGCAGAGTGAGCTACAGTTGGATGTCTAGCAGCAGAGTGAGCTACAGTTGGATGTCTAGCAGCAGAGTGAGCTACAGTTGGATGTCTAGCAGCAGGGTGAGCTACAGTTGGATGTCTAGCAGCAGGGTGAGCTACAGTTGGATGTCTAGCAGCAGAGTGAGCTACAGTTGGATGTCTAGCAGCAGGGTGAGCTACAGTTGGATGTCTAGCAGCAGAGTGAGCTACAGTTGGATGTCTAGCAGCAGAGTGAGCTACAGTTGGATGTCTAGCAGCAGAGTGAGCTACAGTTGGACGTCTAGCAGCAGAGTGAGCTACAGTTGGATGTCTAGCAGCAGAGTGAGCTACAGTTGGATGTCATGTTACCTTCATCAGTAAAGAGTACTGTTCTACCTATTAAACACAGGAGACAGAGAGAGAGAGAGGTACAGAGGGGCACAGCTACAGATCGAGAACAGGAAACCAGTTACCAAATCAAGACCAGGAACAGCTGGTTACTTGGTGTTGGAAGCTAACAGACCAGATGTAAGTATGTCCTAAAGGACCATCTGTCCGACTGTACGCACCTTTGGCTTCTAGTTCAAGTTTCTTCTTCTTCGCCCAAATATTATGATAGTTCTCTGCAAGCAGTTCTGCCATAGACTGAAAAGAATGGACATAAGAAACACTCAAGTTAATAACTAGACTGGGGCTTACTTTGTCATAACCATTATACACACATCTTGTGTTGCAAGTAACACAGAACTTGTAGCATGTCACTCAGAGCACATGTAGCATGTCACTCAGAGCACGTGTAGCATGTCACTCAGAGTATGTGTAGCGTGTCACTCAGAGCACGTGTAGTGTGTCACTCAGAGCACGTGTAGTGTGTCACTCAGAGCACGTATAGTGTGTCACTCAGAGCACGTGTAATGTGTCACTCAGAGCACGTGTAGCATGTGACTCAGACTGTGTTTATCATGTCAGTCAGATTATGTTTAGCATGTCACTAAGAGTACGTGTAGCGTGTCACTCAGAGTATGTGTAGCGTGTCACATGTCACTCAGAGTATGTGTAGCGTGTCACATGTCACTCAGAGTACGTGTGGCGTGTCACTCAGAGTATGTGTAGCGTGTCACTCAGAGTATGTGTAGCGTGTCACTCAGAGTATGTGTAGCGTGTCACTCAGAGAATGTGTAGCGTGTCACTCAGAGAATGTGTAGCGTGTCACTCAGAGAATGTGTAGCGTATCACTCAGAGTATGTGTAGCGTGTCACTCAGAGTATGTGTAGCGTGTCACTCAGAGTATGTGTAGCGTGTCACTCAGAGTATGTGTAGCGTGTCACTCAGAGTATGTGTTTAGCATGTCACTCAGAGTATGTGCAGCGTGTCACTCAGACTGTGTTTAGCATGTCACATGTCAGTCAGCGTACGTGTAGCGTGTCACTCAGAGTATGTGTAGCGTGTCTCTCAGAGTATGTGTAGCGTGTCACTCAGAGTACGTGTAGCGTGTCACTCAGAGTACGTGTAGCGTGTCACTCAGAGTACGTGTAGCGTGTCACTCAGAGTACGTGTAGCGTGTCACTCAGAGTACGTGTAGCGTGTCACTCAGAGTATGTGTAGCGTGTCACTCAGAGTATGTGTAGCATGTCACTCAGAGTATGTGTAGCGTGTCACTCAGAGTATGTGTAGCGTGTCACTCAGAGTATGTGTAGCATGTCACTCACGTGCAGGTCCCGGGACAGTGTCACATTGCTCATGTCGATGGGTCTGGGGCTGAAACCTGGAGCTCCTTCGACAGAGTGTTGCTGGGAAGAACACAGAGGGAGAGACAGGACTGTTAGCTACTTGACATGTCCTGTAGTATCAGGACTCTTCTAAGGACTGTTATCTACTTGACATGTCCTGTAGTCTCAGATCCTGTTAGATACTTGACATGTCCTGTGTCTCAGGACTCTTCTCAGGACTGTTATCTACTTGACATGTCCTGTAGTCTCAGATCCTGTTAGATACTTGACATGTCCTGTGTCTCAGGACTCTTCTCAGGACTGTTATCTACTTGACATGTCCTGTAGTCTCAGATCCTGTTAGATACTTGACATGTCCTGTGTCTCAGGACTCTTCTCAGGACTGTTATCTACTTGACATGTCCTGTAGTCTCAGATCCTGTTAGATACTTGACATGTCCTGTGTCTCAGGACTCTTCTCAGGACTGTTATCTACTTGACATGTCCTGTAGTCTCAGATCCTGTTAGATACTTGACATGTCCTGTGTCTCAGGACTCTTCTCAGGACTGTTAGCTACTTGACATGTCCTGTACTTTGCTCTGACAGGTGAAGGACATACTGTATATTCCGCTATGCTGAAACAGTCAGTATCTACTATTGGGAATGTCCCTATTGAGCTGTGGAGTGTATGAATCAGAGAGGAGATTGGACGACCACGTAAAGGCATTACTAGGAGCAGTATAACACAATGCTTTAGAATGGATGGAGCAGCTGGAAGTGTGTCACATCACAGTCACTACTGTACGTTGTTACTGTAAGGCTGTGACTGCCTCCTACCTGGCTGATCTGAGAGATCCTACGTGCTCTGTTGTGTAGGCTGGCTGGGTCTCCCTCCCTGGTCCTCTCTATGCTCCAGCACCACATCACCATCGTCTTCAGAGACTCCTTGATAGGCCAGCGGTACAACTCTTTATCCTAGAGGGACACAGAGAAGAGACTCAGAAAGAGACTGGACGGTAGACAGATATATCTCACAGGGAAGAGACTCAGAGAGAGACTGGACGGTAGACAGATATATCTCACAGGGAAGAGACTCAGAGAGAGACTGGACGGTAGACAGATATATCTCACAGGGAAGAGACTCAGAGAGAGACTGGACGGTAGACAGATATATCTCACAGAGAAGAGACTCAGAGAGAGACTGGACGGTAGACAGATATATCTCACAGAGAAGAGACGCAGAGAGAGACTGGAGGTTTGAAACAAAAACCGTCAGACTCAGTTCACATAGAGATACTGTGTCTGACCTGGTTGTTGATAAACTGTGTCTGATCTGGTTGTTGATAAACTGTGTCTGACCTGGTTGTTGATGAACTGTGTCTGACCTGGTTGTTGATGAACTGAGTCTGACCTGGTTATTGATGAACTGTGTTTGACCTGGTTGTTGATGAACTGTAAATGACCTGGTTGTTGATGAACTGAGTCTGACCTGGTTGTTGATGTACTGAGTCTGACCTGGTTGTTGATGAACTGTGTCTGACCTGGTTGTTAATGAACTGAGTCTGACCTGGTTGTTGATGAACTGTGTCTGACCTGGTTGTTGATGAACTGTGTCTGACCTGGTTGTTGATGAACTGAGTCTGACCTGGTTGTTGATGAACTGTGTCTGACCTGGTTGTTGATGAACTGTGTCAGACCTGGTTGTTGATGAACTGAGTCTGACCTGGTTGTTGATGAACTGAGTCTGACCTGGTAGTTGATGAACTGAGTCTGACCTGGTTGTTGATGAACTGTGTCTGACCTGACCTGGTTGTTGTTGAACTGAGTCTGAACTGGTTGTTGATAAACTGTGTCAAACCTGGTTGTTGATGAACTGTGTCTGGCCTGGTTGTTGATGAACTGTGTCTGACCTGGTTGTTGATGAACTGTGTCTGACCTGACCTGGTTGTTGTTGAACTGAGTCTGAACTGGTTGTTGATAAACTGTGTCTGAACTGGTTGTTGATGAACTGTGTCTGACCTGTTTGTTGATGAACTGTGTCTGACCTGGTTGTTAATGAACTGAGTCTGACCTGGTTGTTGATTAACTGAGTCTGAACTGGTTGTTGATGAACTGAGTCTGAACTGGTTGTTGATGAACTGTGTCTGACCTGTTTGTTGATGAACTGAGTCTGACCTGGTTGTTAATGAACTGAGTCTGACCTGGTTGTTGATTAACTGAAACTGACCTGGTTGTTGATGAACTGAGTCTGACCTGGTTGTTGATGAACTGAGTCTGACCTGGTTGTTGATGAACTGAGTCTGACCTGGTTGTTGATAAACTGAGTCTGACCTGATTGTTGATGAACTGAGTCTGACCTGGTTGTTGATTAACTGTGTCTGACCTGGTTTTGATGAACTGAGTCTGACCTGGTAGTTGATGAACTGAGTCTGACCTGACCTGGTTGTTGATGAACTGAGTCTGACCTGACCTGGTTGTTGATGAACTGAGTCTGACCTGACCTGGTTGTTGATGAACTGAGTCTGACCTGACATGGTTGTTGATGAACTGAGTCTGACCTGACCTGGTTGTTGATGAACTGAGTCTGACCTGACCTGGTTGTTGATGAACTGAGTCTGACCTGACCTGGTTGTTGATGAACGGAGTCTGACCTGACCTGGTTGTTGATGAACTGAGTCTGACCTGACCTGGTTGTTGATGAACTGAGTCTGACCTGACCTGGTTGTTGATGAACTGAGTCTGACCTGACCTGGTTGTTGATGAACTGAGTCTGACCTGGTTGTTGATGAACTGAGTCTGACCTGGTAGTTGATGAACTGAGTCTGACCTGACCTGGTTGTTGATGAACTGAGTCTGACCTGACCTGGTTGTTGATGAACTGAGTCTGACCTGGTTGTTGATGAACTGAGTCTGACCTGGTAGTTGATGAACTGAGTCTGACCTGACCTGGTTGTTGATGAACTGAGTCTGACCTGACCTGGTTGTTGATGAACTGAGTCTGACCTGGTTGTTGATGAACTGAGTCTGACCTGACCTGGTTGTTGATGAACTGTGTCTGACCTGGTTGTTGATGAACTGTGTCTGACCTGGTTGTTGATGAACTGTGTCTGACCTGGTTGTTGATGAACTGTGTCTGACCTGGCTGTTGATGAACTGAGTCTGACCTGGTTGTTGATGAACTGTGTCTGACCTGGTTGTTGATGAACTGTGTCTGACCTGACCTGGTTGTTGTTGAACTGAGTCTGAACTGGTTGTTGATAAACTGTGTCTGACCTGGTTGTTGATGAACTGAGTCTGACCTGGTTGTTGATGAACTGTGTCTGACCTGGTTGTTGATGAACTGTGTCTGACCTGGCCTGGTTGTTGATGAACTGAGTCTGACCTGGTTGTTGATGAACTGAGTCTGACCTGGTAGTTGATGAACTGAGTCTGACCTGGTTGTTGATGAACTGTGTCTGACCTGACCTGGTTGTTGTTGAACTGAGTCTGAACTGGTTGTTGATAAACTGTGTCAAACCTGGTTGTTGATGAACTGTGTCTGACCTGGTTGTTGATGAACTGTGTCTGACCTGGTTGTTGATGAACTGTGTCTGACCTTACCTGGTTGTTGTTGAACTGAGTCTGAACTGGTTGTTGATAAACTGTGTCTGAACTGGTTGTTGATGAACTGTGTCTGACCTGTTTGTTGATGAACTGTGTCTGACCTGGTTGTTAATGAACTGAGTCTGACCTGGTTGTTAATTAACTGAGTCTGAACTGGTTGTTGATGAACTGAGTCTGAACTGGTTGTTGATGAACTGTGTCTGACCTGTTTGTTGATGAACTGAGTCTGACCTGGTTGTTAATGAACTGAGTCTGACCTGGTTGTTGATTAACTGAAACTGACCTGGTTGTTGATGAACTGAGTCTGACCTGGTTGTTGATGAACTGAGTCTGACCTGGTTGTTGATGAACTGAGTCTGACCTGGTTGTTGATAAACTGAGTCTGACCTGATTGTTGATGAACTGAGTCTGACCTGGTTGTTGATTAACTGTGTCTGACCTGGTTTTGATGAACTGAGTCTGACCTGGTAGTTGATGAACTGAGTCTGACCTGACCTGGTTGTTGATGAACTGAGTCTGACCTGACCTGGTTGTTGATGAACTGAGTCTGACCTGACATGGTTGTTGATGAACTGAGTCTGACCTGACCTGGTTGTTGATGAACTGAGTCTGACCTGACCTGGTTGTTGATGAACTGAGTCTGACCTGACCTGGTTGTTGATGAACGGAGTCTGACCTGACCTGGTTGTTGATGAACTGAGTCTGACCTGACCTGGTTGTTGATGAACTGAGTCTGACCTGACCTGGTTGTTGATGAACTGAGTCTGACCTGACCTGGTTGTTGATGAACTGAGTCTGACCTGGTTGTTGATGAACTGAGTCTGACCTGGTAGTTGATGAACTGAGTCTGACCTGACCTGGTTGTTGATGAACTGAGTCTGACCTGACCTGGTTGTTGATGAACTGAGTCTGACCTGGTTGTTGATGAACTGAGTCTGACCTGGTAGTTGATGAACTGAGTCTGACCTGACCTGGTTGTTGATGAACTGAGTCTGACCTGACCTGGTTGTTGATGAACTGAGTCTGACCTGGTTGTTGATGAACTGAGTCTGACCTGACCTGGTTGTTGATGAACTGTGTCTGACCTGGTTGTTGATGAACTGTGTCTGACCTGGTTGTTGATGAACTGTGTCTGACCTGGTTGTTGATGAACTGTGTCTGACCTGGCTGTTGATGAACTGAGTCTGACCTGGTTGTTGATGAACTGTGTCTGACCTGGTTGTTGATGAACTGTGTCTGACCTGACCTGGTTGTTGTTGAACTGAGTCTGAACTGGTTGTTGATAAACTGTGTCTGACCTGGTTGTTGATGAACTGAGTCTGACCTGGTTGTTGATGAACTGTGTCTGACCTGGTTGTTGATGAACTGTGTCTGACCTGGCCTGGTTGTTGTTGAACTGAGTCTGAGCTGGTTGTTGATAAACTGTGTCTGACCTGGTTGTTGATGAACTGTGTCTGACCTGACCTGGTTGTTGATGAACTGTGTCTGACCTGGTTGTTGATGAACTGAGTCTGACCTGACCTGGTTGTTGATGAACTGTGTCTGACCTGGTTGTTGATGAACTGTGTCTGACCTGGTTGTTGATGAACTGTGTCAAACCTGGTTGTTGATGAACTGTGTCTGACCTGGTTGTTGATGAACTGTGTCTGACCTGGTTGTTGATGAACTGTGTCTGACCTGGTTGTTGATGAACTGTGTCTGACCTGGTTGTTGATGAACTGAGTCTGACGTGGTAGTTGATGAACTGAGTCTGACCTGACCTGGTTGTTGATGAACTGAGTCTGACCTGACCTGGTTGTTGATGAACTGAGTCTGACCTGACCTGGTTGTTGATGAACTGAGTCTGACCTGACCTGGTTGTTGGTGAACTGAGTCTGACCTGGTTGTTGATGAACTGAGTCTGACCTGACCTGGTTGTTGATGAACTGAGTCTGACCTGGTTGTTGATGAACTGTGTCTGACCTGGTTGTTGATGAACTGTGTCTGACCTGGTTGTTGATGAACTGTGTCTGACCTGGCTGTTGATGAACTGAGTCTGACCTGGTTGTTGATGAACTGAGTCTGACCTGGTTGTTGATGAACTGAGTCTGACCTGGTTGTTGATGAATTGAGTTTGACCTGGTTGTTGATGAACTGTGTCTGACCTGGTTGTTGATGAACTGTGTCTGACCTGGTTGTTGATGAACTGGGTCTGACCTGGTTGTTGTTGAACTGAGTCTGAAATGGTTGTTGATGAACTGAGTCTGACCTGACCTGGTTGTTGATGAACTGAGTCTGACCTGGTTGTTGATGAACTGAGTCTGACCTGGTTGTTGATGAACTGAGTCTGACCTGGTTGTTGATGAACTGTGTCTGACCTGGTTGTTGATGAACTGTGTCTGACCTGACCTGGTTGTTGTTGAACTGAGTCTGACCTGGTTGTTGATGAACTGAGTCTGACCTGACCTGGTTGTTGATGAACTGAGTCTGACCTGACCTGGTTGTTGATGAACTGAGTCTGACCTGACCTGGTTGTTGATGAACTGAGTCTGACCTGGTTATGATGAACTGAGTCTGACCTGGTAGTTGATGAACTGAGTCTGACCTGACCTGGTTGTTGATGAACTGAGTCTGACCTGACCTGGTTGTTGATGAACTGAGTCTGACCTGGTTGTTGATGAACTGAGTCTGACCTGACCTGGTTGTTGATGAACTGTGTCTGAACTGGTTGTTGATAAACTGTGTCTGACCTGACCTGGTTGTTGTTGAACTGAGTCTGAACTGGTTGTTGATAAACTGTGTCTGACCTGGTTGTTGATGAACTGAGTCTGACCTGGTTGTTGATGAACTGTGTCTGACCTGGTTGTTGATGAACTGTGTCTGACCTGGCCTGGTTGTTGATGAACTGAGTCTGACCTGGTTGTTGATGAACTGAGTCTGACCTGGTAGTTGATGAACTGAGTCTGACCTGGTTGTTGATGAACTGTGTCTGACCTGACCTGGTTGTTGTTGAACTGAGTCTGAACTGGTTGTTGATAAACTGTGTCAAACCTGGTTGTTGATGAACTGTGTCTGACCTGGTTGTTGATGAACTGTGTCTGACCTGGTTGTTGATGAACTGTGTCTGACCTTACCTGGTTGTTGTTGAACTGAGTCTGAACTGGTTGTTGATAAACTGTGTCTGAACTGGTTGTTGATGAACTGTGTCTGACCTGTTTGTTGATGAACTGTGTCTGACCTGGTTGTTAATGAACTGAGTCTGACCTGGTTGTTAATTAACTGAGTCTGAACTGGTTGTTGATGAACTGAGTCTGAACTGGTTGTTGATGAACTGTGTCTGACCTGTTTGTTGATGAACTGAGTCTGACCTGGTTGTTAATGAACTGAGTCTGACCTGGTTGTTGATTAACTGAAACTGACCTGGTTGTTGATGAACTGAGTCTGACCTGGTTGTTGATGAACTGAGTCTGACCTGGTTGTTGATGAACTGAGTCTGACCTGGTTGTTGATAAACTGAGTCTGACCTGATTGTTGATGAACTGAGTCTGACCTGGTTGTTGATTAACTGTGTCTGACCTGGTTTTGATGAACTGAGTCTGACCTGGTAGTTGATGAACTGAGTCTGACCTGACCTGGTTGTTGATGAACTGAGTCTGACCTGACCTGGTTGTTGATGAACTGAGTCTGACCTGACATGGTTGTTGATGAACTGAGTCTGACCTGACCTGGTTGTTGATGAACTGAGTCTGACCTGACCTGGTTGTTGATGAACTGAGTCTGACCTGACCTGGTTGTTGATGAACGGAGTCTGACCTGACCTGGTTGTTGATGAACTGAGTCTGACCTGACCTGGTTGTTGATGAACTGAGTCTGACCTGACCTGGTTGTTGATGAACTGAGTCTGACCTGACCTGGTTGTTGATGAACTGAGTCTGACCTGGTTGTTGATGAACTGAGTCTGACCTGGTAGTTGATGAACTGAGTCTGACCTGACCTGGTTGTTGATGAACTGAGTCTGACCTGACCTGGTTGTTGATGAACTGAGTCTGACCTGGTTGTTGATGAACTGAGTCTGACCTGGTAGTTGATGAACTGAGTCTGACCTGACCTGGTTGTTGATGAACTGAGTCTGACCTGACCTGGTTGTTGATGAACTGAGTCTGACCTGGTTGTTGATGAACTGAGTCTGACCTGACCTGGTTGTTGATGAACTGTGTCTGACCTGGTTGTTGATGAACTGTGTCTGACCTGGTTGTTGATGAACTGTGTCTGACCTGGTTGTTGATGAACTGTGTCTGACCTGGCTGTTGATGAACTGAGTCTGACCTGGTTGTTGATGAACTGTGTCTGACCTGGTTGTTGATGAACTGTGTCTGACCTGACCTGGTTGTTGTTGAACTGAGTCTGAACTGGTTGTTGATAAACTGTGTCTGACCTGGTTGTTGATGAACTGAGTCTGACCTGGTTGTTGATGAACTGTGTCTGACCTGGTTGTTGATGAACTGTGTCTGACCTGGCCTGGTTGTTGTTGAACTGAGTCTGAGCTGGTTGTTGATAAACTGTGTCTGACCTGGTTGTTGATGAACTGTGTCTGACCTGACCTGGTTGTTGATGAACTGTGTCTGACCTGGTTGTTGATGAACTGAGTCTGACCTGACCTGGTTGTTGATGAACTGTGTCTGACCTGGTTGTTGATGAACTGTGTCTGACCTGGTTGTTGATGAACTGTGTCAAACCTGGTTGTTGATGAACTGTGTCTGACCTGGTTGTTGATGAACTGTGTCTGACCTGGTTGTTGATGAACTGTGTCTGACCTGGTTGTTGATGAACTGTGTCTGACCTGGTTGTTGATGAACTGAGTCTGACGTGGTAGTTGATGAACTGAGTCTGACCTGACCTGGTTGTTGATGAACTGAGTCTGACCTGACCTGGTTGTTGATGAACTGAGTCTGACCTGACCTGGTTGTTGATGAACTGAGTCTGACCTGACCTGGTTGTTGGTGAACTGAGTCTGACCTGGTTGTTGATGAACTGAGTCTGACCTGACCTGGTTGTTGATGAACTGAGTCTGACCTGGTTGTTGATGAACTGTGTCTGACCTGGTTGTTGATGAACTGTGTCTGACCTGGTTGTTGATGAACTGTGTCTGACCTGGCTGTTGATGAACTGAGTCTGACCTGGTTGTTGATGAACTGAGTCTGACCTGGTTGTTGATGAACTGAGTCTGACCTGGTTGTTGATGAATTGAGTTTGACCTGGTTGTTGATGAACTGTGTCTGACCTGGTTGTTGATGAACTGTGTCTGACCTGGTTGTTGATGAACTGGGTCTGACCTGGTTGTTGTTGAACTGAGTCTGAAATGGTTGTTGATGAACTGAGTCTGACCTGACCTGGTTGTTGATGAACTGAGTCTGACCTGGTTGTTGATGAACTGAGTCTGACCTGGTTGTTGATGAACTGAGTCTGACCTGGTTGTTGATGAACTGTGTCTGACCTGGTTGTTGATGAACTGTGTCTGACCTGACCTGGTTGTTGTTGAACTGAGTCTGACCTGGTTGTTGATGAACTGAGTCTGACCTGACCTGGTTGTTGATGAACTGAGTCTGACCTGACCTGGTTGTTGATGAACTGAGTCTGACCTGACCTGGTTGTTGATGAACTGAGTCTGACCTGGTTATGATGAACTGAGTCTGACCTGGTAGTTGATGAACTGAGTCTGACCTGACCTGGTTGTTGATGAACTGAGTCTGACCTGACCTGGTTGTTGATGAACTGAGTCTGACCTGGTTGTTGATGAACTGAGTCTGACCTGACCTGGTTGTTGATGAACTGTGTCTGAACTGGTTGTTGATAAACTGTGTCTGACCTGGTTGTTGATGAACTGTGTCTGACCTGGTTGTTGATGAACTGAGTCTGACCTGGTTGTTGATGAACTGAGTCTGACCTGGTTGTTGATGAACTGTGTCTGACCTGACCTGGTTGTTGATGAACTGTGTCTGACCTGACCTGGTTGTTGATGAACTGTGTCTGACCTGGCCTGGTTGTTGTTGAACTGAGTCTGAGCTGGTTGTTGATAAACTGTGTCTGACCTGGTTGTTGATGAACTGTGTCTGACCTGACCTGGTTGTTGTTGAACTGAGTCTGAACTGGTTGTTGATAAACTGTGTCTGAACTGGTTGTTGATGAACTGTGTCTGACCTGTTTGTTGATGAACTGAGTCTGACCTGGTTGTTAATGAACTGAGTCTGACCTGGTTGTTGATTAACTGAGTCTGAACTGGTTGTTGATGAACTGTGTCTGACCTGTTTGTTGATGAACTGAGTCTGACCTGGTTGTTAATGAACTGAGTCTGACCTGGTTGTTGATTAACTGAAACTGACCTGGTTGTTGATGAACTGAGTCTGACCTGGTTGTTGATGAACTGAGTCTGACCTGGTTGTTGATGAACTGAGTCTGACCTGGTTGTTGATAAACTGAGTCTGACCTGATTGTTGATGAACTGAGTCTGACCTGGTTGTTGATTAACTGTGTCTGACCTGGTTTTGATGAACTGAGTCTGACCTGGTAGTTGATGAACTGAGTCTGACCTGACCTGGTTGTTGATGAACTGAGTCTGACCTGACCTGGTTGTTGATGAACTGAGTCTGACCTGACATGGTTGTTTATGAACTGAGTCTGACCTGACCTGGTTGTTGATGAACTGAGTCTGACCTGACCTGGTTGTTGATGAACTGAGTCTGACCTGACCTGGTTGTTGATGAACGGAGTCTGACCTGACCTGGTTGTTGATGAACTGAGTCTGACCTGACCTGGTTGTTGATGAACTGAGTCTGACCTGACCTGGTTGTTGATGAACTGAGTCTGACCTGACCTGGTTGTTGATGAACTGAGTCTGACCTGGTTGTTGATGAACTGAGTCTGACCTGGTAGTTGATGAACTGAGTCTGACCTGACCTGGTTGTTGATGAACTGAGTCTGACCTGACCTGGTTGTTGATGAACTGAGTCTGACCTGGTTGTTGATGAACTGAGTCTGACCTGGTAGTTGATGAACTGAGTCTGACCTGACCTGGTTGTTGATGAACTGAGTCTGACCTGACCTGGTTGTTGATGAACTGAGTCTGACCTGGTTGTTGATGAACTGAGTCTGACCTGACCTGGTTGTTGATGAACTGTGTCTGACCTGGTTGTTGATGAACTGTGTCTGACCTGGTTGTTGATGAACTGTGTCTGACCTGGTTGTTGATGAACTGTGTCTGACCTGGCTGTTGATGAACTGAGTCTGACCTGGTTGTTGATGAACTGTGTCTGACCTGGTTGTTGATGAACTGTGTCTGACCTGACCTGGTTGTTGTTGAACTGAGTCTGAACTGGTTGTTGATAAACTGTGTCTGACCTGGTTGTTGATGAACTGAGTCTGACCTGGTTGTTGATGAACTGTGTCTGACCTGGTTGTTGATGAACTGTGTCTGACCTGGCCTGGTTGTTGTTGAACTGAGTCTGAGCTGGTTGTTGATAAACTGTGTCTGACCTGGTTGTTGATGAACTGTGTCTGACCTGACCTGGTTGTTGATGAACTGTGTCTGACCTGGTTGTTGATGAACTGAGTCTGACCTGACCTGGTTGTTGATGAACTGAGTCTGACCTGGTTGTTGATGAACTGAGTCTGACCTGGTTGTTGATGAACTGTGTCTGACCTGGTTGTTGATGAACTGTGTCTGACCTGGTTGTTGATGAACTGTGTCTGACCTGGTTGTTGATGAACTGTGTCTGACCTGGTTGTTGATGAACTGTGTCTGACCTGGTTGTTGATGAACTGTGTCTGACCTGGTTGTTGATGAACTGTGTCTGACCTGGTTGTTGATGAACTGTGTCAAACCTGGTTGTTGATGAACTGTGTCTGACCTGGTTGTTGATGAACTGTGTCTGACCTGGTTGTTGATGAACTGTGTCTGACCTGGTTGTTGATGAACTGTGTCTGACCTGGTTGTTGATGAACTGAGTCTGACGTGGTAGTTGATGAACTGAGTCTGACCTGACCTGGTTGTTGATGAACTGAGTCTGACCTGACCTGGTTGTTGATGAACTGAGTCTGACCTGACCTGGTTGTTGATGAACTGAGTCTGACCTGACCTGGTTGTTGGTGAACTGAGTCTGACCTGGTTGTTGATGAACTGAGTCTGACCTGACCTGGTTGTTGATGAACTGTGTCTGACCTGGTTGTTGATGAACTGTGTCTGACCTGGTTGTTGATGAACTGTGTCTGACCTGGTTGTTGATGAACTGTGTCTGACCTGGCTGTTGATGAACTGAGTCTGACCTGGTTGTTGATGAACTGAGTCTGAACTGGTTGTTGATGAATTGAGTTTGACATGGTTGTTGATGAACTGTGTCTGACCTGGTTGTTGATGAACTGTGTCTGACCTGGTTGTTGATGAACTGGGTCTGACCTGGTTGTTGTTGAACTGAGTCTGAACTGGTTGTTGATGAACTGAGTCTGACCTGACCTGGTTGTTGATGAACTGAGTCTGACCTGGTTGTTGATGAACTGAGTCTGACCTGGTTGTTGATGAACTGAGTCTGACCTGGTTGTTGATGAACTGTGTCTGACCTGGTTGTTGATGAACTGTGTCTGACCTGACCTGGTTGTTGTTGAACTGAGTCTGACCTGGTTGTTGATGAACTGAGTCTGACCTGACCTGGTTGTTGATGAACTGAGTCTGACCTGACCTGGTTGTTGATGAACTGAGTCTGACCTGGTTGTTGATGAACTGAGTCTGAACTGGTTGTTGATGAATTGAGTTTGACATGGTTGTTGATGAACTGTGTCTGACCTGGTTGTTGATGAACTGTGTCTGACCTGGTTGTTGATGAACTGGGTCTGACCTGGTTGTTGTTGAACTGAGTCTGAACTGGTTGTTGATGAACTGAGACTGACCTGACCTGGTTGTTGATGAACTGAGTCTGACCTGGTTGTTGATGAACTGAGTCTGACCTGGTTGTTGATGAACTGAGTCTGACCTGGTTGTTGATGAACTGTGTCTGACCTGGTTGTTGATGAACTGTGTCTGACCTGACCTGGTTGTTGTTGAACTGAGTCTGACCTGGTTGTTGATGAACTGAGTCTGACCTGACCTGGTTGTTGATGAACTGAGTCTGACCTGACCTGGTTGTTGATGAACTGAGTCTGACCTGACCTGGTTGTTGATGAACTGAGTCTGACCTGGTTGTTGATGAACTGAGTCTGACCTGGTAGTTGATGAACTGAGTCTGACCTGACCTGGTTGTTGATGAACTGAGTCTGACCTGACCTGGTTGTTGATGAACTGAGTCTGACCTGGTTGTTGATGAACTGAGTCTGACCTGGTAGTTGATGAACTGAGTCTGACCTGACCTGGTTGTTGATGAACTGAGTCTGACCTGACCTGGTTGTTGATGAACTGAGTCTGACCTGGTTGTTGATGAACTGAGTCTGACCTGACCTGGTTGTTGATGAACTGTGTCTGACCTGGTTGTTGATGAACTGTGTCTGACCTGGTTGTTGATGAACTGTGTCTGACCTGGTTGTTGATGAACTGTGTCTGACCTGGCTGTTGATGAACTGAGTCTGACCTGGTTGTTGATGAACTGTGT